>NC_057796.1:326402617-326403162 GCF_018294505.1 Triticum aestivum | reverse complement strand
GGGGTCGGGGTCTAGGGGTCGGGGTGTCGTGTCGGGGTGCCGGGTCGGGGTCGGGGTGCCGTGTCGGTCGGGGTGCCGTGTTGGGTCGGGGTTTCCCCCTCTTTTTTCCTTTTCTTCTTCTTCCTATTCTTCCTTTTCTTCCTTTTCTTCCTTTTTTTCCTTCTTCTTCTTCTTCTTCTTCTTCTTCCTCCTTTCCTTTTTCCTCTTCTTCTTCTCCTCCTCTCCTCTTTTTTCTTCTTCTTCTTCCTCTTCTTCTTTTTTCTTCTCCTCCTCCTCTTCTTCTTCTTCCTTTCCTTTTTCCTCTTCTTCTTCTCCTCCTCTCCTCTTTTTCTCTTCTTCTTCTTCTTTCCTCAAACTAAACTAAACCTAAAACTAAACCAAAAACTAAAACTAAACCTAAAAGTACAACTAAAACTAAAACTAAAAAGGAAAAAACATAAACAAACATAAACAAACAGAAAAAAGGAGGGGGCTCACCTGGGGCAGGGCCGGTGGAGGAGGAGGCCGGTGGAGGAGGGGGCGGGGCGGTGGAGGAGGTGGCCGGG
>NC_057796.1:326371048-326401991 GCF_018294505.1 Triticum aestivum | reverse complement strand
GGCGGCGCGCGGCGGGCGGCGGTGGGGTGGGAAGTGGTGGCGGGGCTCGGCGAGGAGAGAACAGAGTAACGGGCGGGGGGTACGGGCCGTTAGGTACTCACCTCTTTGCCGTCCGCCACTCTTTTCCATCCGCCCTTTTGCCTCTTTGCCGTCTGCTGGCAGACGGCAAAGAGGTGGGCCGTTAAGTTTTTTCCAAACGGGCGGGGGGTGGGGGCCACCTCTCTCTTTGCCGTCTGCCAGCGGACGGCAAAGAGCTCGCAGATGGCAAAGAGCTTCTTTGCCGTCTGCCATTTCTTTGCCGTCTGCTTTTGGTTAGCTGATGGCAAAGAGCTTCTTTGCCGTCAGCTAGCAGACGGCAAAGAGCTGGCAGATGGCAAATTAGCTGATTCCAGTAGTGCAAGAGTATGCAAGGGGTGCACTTTTTGAAAGTTTTCTCGTCTCTCCATTTTCCTATTTTGAAAAATATACAAATAACAGATATCTCAAAACCAGTACAAAAAGTTGCCCCAAATATTTTTGAAATAAATCTTAAAATAAACTAGATGAAATTTGAGAGAGGTAGGAAAAAGAATCAACTCATTTGGAGTTTTATTTTAAAAGATATAGCCAGTCAAAGTTTGGTCAAAGTTCTGTTCTAAAATAAAACAGAAAAGGAAAACGTTTCGGGGAGAATACGCTTTCGGGGTAGGGGATACGCACTCGCGGAAATACGCTTCCACTTAAGCCAGCGCGGGTGGCGCAGGGGTCACTGACAGTGGGTCCAGAGGGCCCACTGGTCAGGTTTGACCATTCTCCCCTCTCCCTCCTCTTCCCCTGTCCGAACGGGGCGGGGCTCCGGCGATCGCCGTCGACGAACGGCGGCTCCTCGAGGGCACCTGAGGGCAGGGATGGACCCGCCAGACCGGGGCGGTCCTCTCGGTGGTCGCTGGGTCGACGGTGGTGGGAGGAGTCGCCGGCGGCGAGCTCCACGGCGGAGAGGGCTACGGGAGTGAAGTGGGTTTTGGGCTCCGGTGGTTTCCGATCGAGGCTGAGGCGCTGGGCAGCTCCGCAAGAACAAGGGGAAGCTAGTGGTGGCGTTGGATGGGCGGGGGATAGCCTGGTTGCGGCGAATGGCACCGGAAGGCAGCGGCGGCCAAACCAGCCGGAGTTGGGGGAGATGGCCTCTTCCGGTCAATCCACGGCTAGGGGAGCTCTAGGGGGAAGGCTTGAGGTCGCCTGAGCGCTCGGAGGGGGTTCAGGGTCTCCTTTTATAGGCGTTCGAGGCTGGTCCTGCGGCGGCCGTGGATAAGAACGACGGCGACCGCGGTGCTGTAGCCATAGGGCGACGTGGCGGCGACGAGCGCGTGCCGACGAGCTTCAGGATAAGCTTGAGCTGTTCACAGGGGCAACTGGCGCGCTGGGGTGGTTTGGGCGGCGCCGACCATGGCAGGAGCTCGCTACCGACGCCGGCGTGCCGCCAAAAGCTCTGCCAGCGGCGCTGTAGGGCACCAGGGGTAGCGTGGAGAGTGGGCGAGTGTAGTGCGCGGTTCAGAAGGCGAGCAGGGGCCAGGGACGGGACGCGACGAGGGCGGCAGTGCGACGCGGTGGCACAGTGCGCGCGCGTGCAAAACGTGCGCTCTGGGCGCGCCTAGAGCACGCACGGGACATGCTCGACGAAATGCCAGGGCAGCCTAGAGTGCGAGAGGGAGACTGGCAATTAACAGGACTAGGGTAGGGATAGCTGGAGCTTAGGGGACAAGGTTGCTGGGTCAGTGGAACAAGATCACAATGCAAACTAGAAACTCATGTCAAAACTGACTATGCACCCCAAGTGTTCGACAGAATGCCAAGTGCATCTAGGTAACTCTTGGAGCGGCCAAAATCTCCAGATCAGGGTCTCCCTGGATGTAGGTGAGGATGGAAAGATCATTTGGGCAAAACCAGAAACTTGCTAGTGCAAGTTTTGCAAAACTACAGTTTTGGACAGAAAGAAAGAGGTCTCATTGCATGCACTTAAAATCTTCCAATGGGTCCATTCTCCTGGACTTAAGGGTTTTGTAGGGAGGGCTACAAGCAGGAAAAAGGTCATGGGCACTAGAGCAAAATAAACTAGGGTTGCAGTACAAATCACCAAACTGGACCAAAATGAAAAGGAGGTTGATACACTCAAAAGTTTCAAAGAACATCACTGGATTTTTGCATGAAGATGAATTATATGCATCTACTGACCTCTCCAAACTCTTGGAAGAATTTTTAAAGGAATATTTAAATAGGTTGTAGTGCAAAAATGCCTACTGGACCAGATTTGAAAAGCTGATGCAGAGCTCAAAATCTTTAATAACCAAAAGATATTTTTGCATAAAAGTGATGTGGAAACATCACATGACATCCCCAAATTTTGGTGGAAATTTTAAATGCATTTATCAAAAGGTTGCAGTGCAAAAGGGGCTCCAAATTTATGAAAGATCATTTTAAAAGAATAAAGCTCATGAAAATTAATTATGCAAATAAATCCACTGGTAAAGAATTGTTTTATAGAGAGAGCATGCAAGTCCAACAATATTTTTGGAAAGCTTTCACTTGAGGTAAAAACCCTTAAAATAAAAAGGGGAAATCTAGACAAATAGAAAAGTTTAATTTCCTGGCAAAATTTAAATCAGTAAAACAAGGTCAAAATGTTTGGGGTGCCACACCTGCCACCGTCATTGGCCGCAAACATTGAGATACCTAGTTTTTAAATTCTATTAAATCCAAAACTCGTCTGAAATTCATGAAACTTGGCATGCTATCATGGAGCGGCATCAACATGTTGTGGTAAAACTTTTGTCTTATTTGGGGCAGGTTTGGGTATATGCTTCTCACAAACCAAAGCTTCTCACAACAAGCATGATGGTTTCGATAGGGAACATCACACATTTGGGGATGAAACGATACCCATTGCCTCTTATTGCTTTCAAAAAGTTTCTCGTGTCAACATAGAACAACAGGAGTGTTGTGTCAATTTTTGTGATTTTTCTGGGTTCGTTTGGACATTTTTATGCATTAACTGAGTTTTCAATGCATTCATGTGCATAATTCAAATTTGAACTACATGCACATGCTCTAATGCATATAAATTGATTGAAAATTCAAATATGTGTTCTTGGTTGCATGCTTAGGTCCCATACAAGAAATGGGAATGAATGTCAAGCACCCTGCCACCGTCACTCGACCGCAAAACATTGAGATACCTGGTTTTTAAATTCTAGTAAATCCAAAACTCATCTGAAATTCATGAAACTTGGCATGCTATAATGGAGCGGCATCAACATGCCGTGGTAAAATTTTTGTCCCATTTGGGGCAGGTTTGGGTATATGCTTCTCACAAACCATAGCTTCTCACAACAAGCATGATGGTTTCGGTAGGGAACGTCCCACCTTTGGGGACGAAACGATATCCATTGCCTCTTATTGCTTTCAAAAAAATTCTCGTGTCAACATAGAACAAAAGGAGTGTTGTGTCAATTTTTGTGATTTTTCGGGGTTCGTTTGGACATGTTTATGCATTAACTGAGTTTTAATTGCATCTATGTGCATAATTCAAATTTGAACTACATGAAAATGCTCCAGTGCATATAAATTGGTTGAAAAATCAAATCTGTGTCCTTGGGTGCATGCTTAGGTCCCATGCAAGAAATGGGAATGAATTTCAAACACGACGACACCGTTGATTGCCGGCAAAACATTGCGATACCTGGTTTTTAAATTCTTGTAAATCCAAAACTCATCTAAAATTCATGAAACTTGGGATACTATGATGGAATGGCACCCGACATGCTGTGGTATTTTTCGTGTCCATTTTGAGAGAAGGTGCACTCGAATAATGACAGCCAACAAAGGCATTTTGAAAAAATAGTTGCCACTTTAATATCTCAAACGTTTGTATAATTCAAACCGTGTGCATTCTGTTAACCATTCACATGACGCCATGTGTCTTGGTTTTAATGGCTGTAGGAGGTGCCGTGCGGATAGCTGCTTGACCTTGAATGAACGGGAAGCGTGCGAGCGCAGTCCGGCGCAGGCTGACCGAGAGACGTGCAAGCTATCCTCGAATGCGCAGGCTCACTGGGAAGCGAGCCCTTTGACTTCCATGGCCGCCCGCCTTCCTCTCCATGCGCCCCCCCCCCTCAGTGGCATGGGATGCCGCCGTCGTACGCTACCTCTCAGCGCCGCCAGCTGCCGTCCTCCCGCGCCCCGCCCGTCGATCTCGGGACGACATGATGCAAAGTGAGAGCAGGATTTGTGCATCTCTTCAACACAAACGGTTCTTTTGGATGACCCGTGTGCAACCACTTACAAACAATTTGGTAAGATTTGAATCTGTCATATTGGGTATGTTGCCATTTGTCAAACTGGAAAGATTGACATTTGTTGATCTAGTAACATTGCCATTTGTCAACCTTGTAACACTGCGATTTGTCAAAATATGAAGCTAAAAATCACTAGCAGTATCTAATTTTTGCAACTAAAATTCAGTAATTAAGCATAGATTTCATTCATAGATTAAGCAGTCATTTTTAATTTATACAAACAGTTCAACTCAATAGCTGAACCGACCAAACTTTTCCCCAATTGTTGCCAACCACGTACTGAAATAGCTAGTTCAACTATACATACTAGCTAATTTTAAGTACGTTGTACAGTTGCACCACATCTATAGTCAGATGAACTGAACAAAATAGCCCCTAATTAAATACTACTATTATTGCGGAGGGGCTTTGTACTACTTCCGACTGCCTCTCCTCTGCCGAGCGCGCTCGGTACGAGGCGGAGGAGGAGGAGCCTACCGACAAGCTGGGCAATACTACCTCTTGAGCACTGCGTTGGTTTTCCCTTGAAGAGGAAAGGGTGATGCAGTAAAGCAGCGTAAGTATTTCCCTCAGTTTTTGAGAACCAAGGTATCAATCCAGTAGGAGGCCACGCACGAGTCCCTCGCACCTACACAAACAAATAAATCCTCACAACCAACGCAATAAAGGGGTTGTCAATCCCTTCACGGTCACTTACGAGAGTGAGATCTGATAGATATGATAAGATAATATTTTTGGTATTTTTATGATAAAGATGCAAAGTAAAGAAAGCAAAATAAAATGGTGCCAGAAATAGCTTGTTGTTGGGAGATTAAATATGATGGAAAATAGACCCGGGGGCCATAGGATTCACTAGTGGCTTCTCTCGAGAGCATAAGTATTACGGTGGGTGAACAAATTACTGTTGAGCAATTGACAGAATTGAGAATAGTTATGAGGATATCTAGGTATGATCATGTATATAGGCATCATGTCCGAGACAAGTAGACCGACTCCTGCCTGCATCTACTACTATTACTCCACACATCGACCGCTATCCAGCATGCATCTAGAGTATTAAGTTCATAAGAATGGAGTAACGCTTTAAGCAAGATGACATGATGTAGAGGGATAAACTCATGCAATATGATATAAACCCCATCTTGTTATCCTCGATGGCAACAATACAATACGTGCCTTGCTGCCCCTGCTGTCACTGGGAAAGGACACCGCAAGATTGAACCCAAAGCTGAGCACTTCTCCCATTGCAAGAAAGATCAATCTAGTAGGCCAAAGCAAACTGATAATTCGAAGAGACTTGCAACGATAACCAATCATACATAAAAGAATTCAGAGGAGATTCAAATATTGTTCATAGGTAAACTTGATCATAAACCCACAATTCATCGGTCTCAACAAACACACCGCAAAAGAAGATTACATTGAATAGATCTCCACAAGAGAGGGGGAGAACATTGTATTGAGATCTGAAAAGAGAGAAGAAGCCATCTATCTAATAACAATGGACCCGAAGGTCTGAGGTAAACTACTCACAAATCATCGGAGAGGCTATGGTGTTGATGTAGAGGCCCTCCATGATCGATGCCCCTCCGGCGGAGCTCCGGAAAAGGCCCCAAGATGGGATCTCACGGGTGCAGAAGGTTGCGGCGGTGGAATTAGGTTTTTGGCTCCGTATCTGGTAGTTTGGGGGTACGTAGGTATATATAGGAGGAAGAAGTACATTGGTGGAGCAACATGGGGCCCACGAGGGTGGAGGGTGCGCCCAGGGGGGTAGGCGCCCCCCTACCTCGTGCCTTCCTGGTTGATGTCTTGACGTAGGGTCCAAGTCCTCTGGATCACGTTCGTTCCGAAAATCACGTTCCCAAAGGTTTCATTCCGTTTGGACTCCGTTTGATATTCTTTTTATGCGAAACTCTGAAATAGGCAAAAACAACAATTCTGGGCTGGGCCTCCGGTTAATAGGTTAGTCCCAAAAATAATATAAAAGTGTATAATAAAGCCCATTAATGTCCAAAACAGAATATAATATAGCATGGAACAATAAAAAATTATAGATACGTTGGAGACGTATCAAGCATCCCCAAGCTTAATTCCTGCTCATCCTCGAGTAGGTAAATGATAAAAACAGAATTTTTGATGTGGAATGCTAGTTGGCATGATTTCAATGTAATTCTCTTAATTGTGGTATGAATATTCCGATCTGAAAGATTCAAGACAAAAGTTTAATATTGACATAAAAATAATAACACTTCAAGCATACTAACTAAGCAATTATGCCTTCTCAAAATAACATGGCCAAAGAAAGTTATCCCTACAAAATCATATAGTCTGGCTATGCTCTATCTTCACCACACAAAATATTTAAATCATGCACAACCCCGATGACAAGCCAAGCAATTGTTTCATACTTTTGACGTTCTCAAACTTTTTCAATCTTCACGCAATACATGAGCGTGAACCATGGACATAGCACTATATGTGGAATAAAATGGTGGTTGTGGAGAAGACAAAAAAAGGAGAAGATAGTCTCACATCAACTAGGCATATCAACGGGCTATGGAGATGCCCATTAAAAGATATCAATGTGAGTGAGTAGGGATTGCCATGCAATGGATGCACTAGAGCTATTTGTATATGAAAGCTCAACAAAAGGAACTAAGTGGGTGTGCATCCAACTCGCTTGCTCACGAAGACCTACGGCATTTTGAGGAAGCCCATCATTGGAATAGACAAGCAAAGTTCTATAATGAAAAATTCCCACTAGTATAAGAAAGTGATATCATAGGAGACTCTCTATCATGAAGATCATGGTGCTACTTTGAAGCACAAGTGTTGTTGAGGATATAGCTACTGGTGTAACCCGCCTGAGATGGGCCGGGTTATGTTGCGACAACTCTTCATTCAGAAGCCCAAGGACAGGTTGAGGATGGTGGTTTAGTAATAGGTCTAAGGCCCGGAGGCGACTTAAGGCCCGTAGTGATAAACCGCCGTTGTGGCATGACTTGTAGTGAAAGGCAAGAATAGTTAAGGGTCCAAGCTGGACACAGTTTATGAGCCGGCCAGGACTCTGAGAACCGCTGGGCGTTAACCTTTCTATATAAAGGGATGACCCGGCGGCAGTTCAGAAAAAGTAACATCAGATCGATAGCCAAGCATAGCGGTTTAGCTCCCTGGTCATCGAAACCCCAAGTAATTCCACCTCAACTGGAGTAGGCTTTTACCTTCACCGTAAGGGGCCGAACCAGTATAAACCTTCGTGTCCTTTGTCCCGTTTAACCCCTTTAAGCTCCCTAGCTGCGATGGCTCCATGACTAAGTCCTTGCATGAGGACATCTGCCGTGACAATTCCACGACAGTTGGCGCCCACCGTGGGGCCAGCGCACGGTGGATTTGAGTTCTTGAAGGGCAGCTTCGAAGGGCTCAAGGGATACGCTGTGGGCCGGATGACCAAGAGTCATCGCGGCAAGCTCTACATCAACGACGCAGACTGGGGCCCCGACGCCGGCTCAATAGAGTACGGGTACCGGGTCCCCTTCGGCGGAATCCACGTGTTCATTGGCAAGATCGGTGAGCCGGGCCCTGAGCCGGACGTCGGCACCGACCTCATCGAGACGGCTCAGCGTGCGAGACCCGCCCGGGCTCTGCCCGCTTTGAAACGTGCTTTCGTGGGATGCGTCCTTGGAGGACTTTCTGAAGGATCTGGATCTGGCGATGAGACGGCCGCTCGCTCTGACGGCGAGTCGTCCACAGATGAGACCAACTCGTTATATCAACTTCAAGATGGCAGGCTCAGGGGTTGTTCCGATGGCGACAGTATTCCGGACCCCTTTGAGCCGCCCAGCCGGGTTGGAATCTTCATGGCCGGCACACAACCTGTTCAAAACCCCACCGCTGGGGCAGGGGGCCCTGCGCACTCGCCGGCTCAGGTGCTAATGGATCTCACAGATAAGATGACGGCCCTGTTAACTGCCACAGTCGTCCCGGCGGATCAAGCTCAACATGATGCAGAAGTTGCACAGTTAAAGCTGGATATAGCACGAGCCAAGGAAGATCTAGCAGCGGAAGGGATCAGGATGGCTGCAGAACGGGCGGCTCTAGATGCCCAGACTCAACTGATTCAGGTGCAGTCTTTCCAGCTCACAATGGATCAGAATGCATCCAATGAGATCATGAGAAGGAGGCATTAGAAGGCTCAATCCCGACTCCCTCCGGTTTACGATCCTCGAAACCTCTTCAACACGCCTGGTGCAGGGCCCAGTAACCCGCCAGAAATCACGGCACCCGGGGATGGAACGCCGGTTCAGCTGCAAGTGATGGGGCCTCCTCGTGTGAATACTACCCCACCTCAATATGTACCAATACCACCGGGTCACTATTCCAATCCGTTGGAGAACATGATCGCTGCGGCAGCGCGACTAGCGGCTCTCCCAGTTGAGGGCGACTCTCCGACGGCGGTCGAGACCCGCCGGGTCAGAGAACTTCTTCAGACGGCTCTAGCGCAATAGGAGGCATATTCATATAGCCGGGACAGGATTCATTCGACCCCTCGCCCAAGCCGGAGCCCAAGTTATAGCAGACACATGGTCTCAGCGACCGGCTCAAGCAACATCCGGCGCCATGACTTGCCAGCTGGCCATGGCCCATCACATAATAGAGCCTTTAACGCAGTAGACCGAGATAGAGCATGTCAAGAGGCGGAGCAGGCGGCTCAGCTGACGGCTTACCAGCCCCTCCCGGTTTATCCGACGGCTTCTATTGAGGCGGGCATACCTACGAGGACCGGAGGTGTCCCTTGTCTGGTGCCGGCTCTCTGTAATGAACATCCGCCCAAGGATTTTAAAGGACCTAGGAAGGTACCTAATTACACAGCTGATTTACAACCCGGAGCATGGATCGAGAGCTACGAGATGGCTATGGAGCTGCTGGAGGTCAGCGAAGCGGCAATGGCCAAATACTTCACCATGATGTTGGATGGGACTGCCCGCACTTGGCTGAAGGGACTGCCGCCTAATTCTATCGGGTCATGGCAGAGCTAAAAGCCCGGTTCATCCAAAATTTCAAAGATACATGTAGGCAGTCTATGTCAATTGTGGATTTGACTAACTGCAAGTAGCAAGAGGGCGAGTCTACAACCCATTGGGTACGCCGGGTCAAAGAGATAATACATTCGTCTGACAAGATGGATGCCGGCTCTGCAGTCTTAATTTTGGAGCAAAATTGTCATTTTGCGACCCTGAAGATGAAGCTCGGGCGGCTCAAGCGCGATTGCAATGATATGGGTACGCTGATGGCGGATCTGGTCAAGTACGCCGACTCTGATAGTACCAAGGATCCCGCGTCTGATGATGAAAGGACAGGGAAGGGAAAGAAGAATGGCAACGGCAAGGGCCCTCAGCATAACCCGGCGAACCAGGGAGGTAACAAACATAAGGCTGATGGCAGTATGGAGTTTGTGGCCAACACCAATGCGCAGGGTAACAATCACCGACGTAAGGGGAGACCACCTCCCCGATCCGGCGGGTCAGGCCCGACGCTTGAGCAATTGTTGAATGAGCCCTGTCCAAGGCATGGCTCTAGGGAGAAGCCGGCCACTCATCTATGGAAGGACTGCGCAATCATGAAAGCCTTCAAAAATTCCAACGCTTTTAATGGCAACAATGGGCAGGGCGGCGGCTCAGGCGGTGGCGGCTTTCATGGCCCGGGCAGCGGCTCAAGTTCCAATCCTCAGAATTTTCAAGGTAATCAAGGAGGTTTTAACCAGCAATCTGGCCAGGGTAATCAGCAGGGGGGATACCAGACCAATCCAAAGCAGCTCAATAGTGGACAGTATCATGTGTTTACTACCAGTCTGTGCAAGCGAGACCAGAAGCTTCATAAGAGAGCTGTGAATGCTGTTGAGCCGGTGGTTCCACGCTATTTAAGATGGTCTGAGCAGCCTATTGTATGGAGTAGGGAAGATCACCCTCCCCGGGTTGATAATCCGAGTCACCTGGCCTTGGTGGTGGCTCCTCGGGTCGGGGGGTATTATTTCACTAAAGTGCTCATGGACGGGGGCAGTAGCATCAACATCCTCTATTATGAGACCTTCCGTCGTATGGGGTTAACTGACAAAAACCTCAACCAGTCCAACACCGTTTTCCATAGTGTGGTGCCCGGTAAGTCGGCGTATCCAGTCGGTAAGATTGAGCTGGAAGTAGCCTTTGGAGATGAGTACAACTACAGGGCGGAAAAACTGACTTTTGAGGTGGTTAAAATAAGAAGCCCGTACCATGCTTTATTTGGGCGGCGGGCTTACGCTAAGTTCATGGCACGGCCGTGTTACGTATACTTGCAGCTCAAGATGCCGGGTCACAACGGGACCATTACGGTCCACGGCAGCCGAAAGATAGCTTTGGAGTGCGAGGAAGGTGACGCTGCTTACGCTGAATCTGTTTGCACAACAGAGGAGTTGAAGTTTTACAAGGATAATGTTGACCCGGCAGATATGACGTCTTTGAAAAAGCCAACCACGGAGCATGAGCCGGTAATGAAATTTAAGTCGGCCGATGAGACTAAACTTGTTGACTTTGTTCCAGGTGACTCATCTAAGCAGTTCAGCATCAGTGCCAATCTGGATCCGAAATAGGAAGGCGCGCTCATCGAGTTCATTCGTGAGAACAGGGACATCTTTGCATGGAAACCTTCTGACATGCCGGGTGTACCAAGAGAACTCGCTGAGCACACTCTCAATATCGATCCGAAATTTAAGCCAGGCAGGCAATTCCTCCGCCGGTTTAATGAGGAGAGGCGGAAAGCCATTGGTGAGGAAGTAGCCCGGCTCTTCGCGGCCGGGTTTATCGTTGAAGTCTTTCACCCAGAATGGTTAGCTAACCCGGTGCTCGTGCTCAAGAAGACCGGCACCTGGCGTATGTGTGTGGACTATACGGATTTAAACAAGGCTTGTCCGGTTGATCCTTTTGCTCTCCCCCGTATTGATCAAATTATTGATGCTACGGCGGGTTGTGAGCGTTTAAGTTTTTTGGATGCTTACTCTGGATACCATCAGATCAAAATGGCAGTTAAGGACCAAGAGAAGACGGCGTTCATCACTCCCTTTGGAGCCTTCTGTTATGTGTCTATGCCTTTTGGGCTCAAGAGTGCACAGGCGACTTATCAGCGGTGCGTGCAGAATTGTCTCCATAATCAGATTGGGCACAACGTTCATGCTTACGTGGATGATATTGTGGTAAAATCCAGAGAGAAGGAAACCTTGGTAGATGATCTGAAAGAGACCTTTGATAATCTCTGGGTCTACAAGATGATGCTTAATCCGGCCAAGTGTGTTTTTGGTG
Source organism: Triticum aestivum (assembly GCF_018294505.1). Taxonomy (NCBI): domain Eukaryota; kingdom Viridiplantae; phylum Streptophyta; class Magnoliopsida; order Poales; family Poaceae; genus Triticum; species Triticum aestivum. The sequence continues at coordinate 326,390,332 of NC_057796.1, read as the reverse complement.
TTCCTGCAGGCAAGCTCTTGGGTTTTCTGGTTTCTCACAGAGGCATCGAAGCTAACCCGGAGAAGATCAAGGCAATCACCTCTCTGGCTAAGCCGGCGTGCATAAATGATGTCCAGCGTCTGGCGGGTCGCATCGCTGCTTTGAGTCGGTTTATAAGCCGTTTGGGCGAAAAAGCCATGCCACTATATCAGATGATGAAGAAAACAGATAATTTTGTCTGGAATGACGCTGCTAATGCTGCTTTTGAGGATTTGAAAAGACAGCTAGCTGAACCGCCAGTCCTTGCTGCTCCTATCGATAAGGAGCCCTTGTTGTATGTAGCCGCTAACACACGGGCCGTCAGTGTGGCTGTGTTGGTGGAGCGTAAGGAGGCGGGTAAGGAACATCTGGTTCAGCGGCCGGTTTACTACGTCAGTGAGGTACTTATTGAGTCTAAGCAACGGTATCCACATTGGCAGAAGCTTGTTTATGGGGTGTTCATGGCAAGCCGGAAGCTTAAGCATTATTTCCAGGGCCACCCTATCACTGTGGTTAGTTCTGCTCCCCTAGGAGATATCATCCAAAACAGAGAAGCCACAGGAAGAGTTGCTAAGTGGGCCATAGAACTCGGGCCTCATGGTCTAAAGTACGTGCCACACACTGCTATCAAATCTCAAGCATTGGTGGATTTCATCAACGATTGGACAGAGCTGCAGGTGCCTGAAGAGAAGCCGGATAATACATACTGGACTATTCACTTCGATGGGTCCAGGCAATTGGAGGGCTCGGGGGCTGGAGTCGTGTTAGCTTCCCCTCGAGGTGACAAATTTTGTTACGTCCTACGGTTGATGTTTCCCTGTACTAACAATGCAGCTGAGTACGAGGCCTTGCTCCATGGTCTTCGGATGGCCAAGGAGATGAGCTTAAGCCGGGTAAGATGCTTTGGTGACTCAGATTTGGTGGCCCAACAAGTATCAGGCAAGTGGGATTCCAAGGACCCCCTCATGGCGGCTTATTGCCGCGAAGTTGATGCCATTGCTGGACATTTTCAGGGTTACCAAGTAGAGCACACTGATCGCAGAAAGAACGAGGCGGCTGATGCATTAAGCCGGCTGGGATCTCAGCGAAAGCCGGTGCCGCCTAATACTTTCTTGGATACTCTGCATAACCCTTCTGTCAAGTTGCCTACAGAGGAAGACTTAGCTGTTCCTGACCCAGAAGCACAGTTGGTGGTGGCTCTCCACGTTATCCCAGATTGGACAGTGCCATACTTGGCTTATATGACCCGGGGAGAATTGCCTGAGGATGAAACTTTGGCCAGACAAATAACCCGGCGGTCTAAGTCAATGGTAATTGTCAATGGCGAGCTGCATCATCACAGTGTCACGGGAGCTTTTCAGCGTTGTGTTTCCTCTGGGGAAGGTCAAGAAATTCTACGTGAGATTCATGAGGGGGATTGTGGCCATCACGCCGGCTCAAAATCCCTTGTGGCCAAAGCTTTTCGCCATGGTTTTTATTGGCTGACGGCTCATGCTGATGCAGAAGACTTGGTCAGTAAGTGTGACGGCTGTCAAAAGTTCTCAAGACGGGCTCACGTGCCGGCTCAAGAGTTGAGGATGATTCCAATCACTTGGCCGTTTGCAGTCTGGGGGCTTGATATGGTTGGGCCTTTCAAAAGGTCCAAGGATAAGAAGACCCACCTCTTGGTGGTGGTTGACAAATTCACAAAGTGGGTAGAGACAGAGCCAGTTAGTAAGTGTGACGCAGCCACGGCGGTCCAGTTCATGAAAAAGGTGATATTTCTCTTTGGTTTTCCACACAGCATTATAACTGACAATGGTACCAATCTGTCTAAAGGCGCCATGGAGGAATTTTGTCAACGAGAGCATATTCGGCTTGATGTTTCATCAGTGGCTCACCCTCAATCCAATGGTCAAGCTGAGAGAGCCAATCAGGAAATCTTGAAGGGCATCAAGCCCCGGCTTTTTGTCCCTTTGCAACGGACGCCGGGTTGTTGGGTGGAGGAGTTACCCTCCGTATTATGGAGCATCAATACTACTCCTAACAGGTCTACGGGTTACACGCCTTTCTTCATGGTTTACGGAGCTGAGGCGGTCCTCCCTAGCGACATCCGTCATGATTCGCCTCGAGTGGCGGCTTATGTCGAGGCGGATAATGAGCAAGCACGTTAAGATGCTCTCGACTTGTTGGACGAACAGCGTGACATAGCAGCAGCTCGCTCGGCGATTTACCAACAAGACCTGCGCCGCTATCACAGCCGCCGGGTTAAGTCCAGGGTCTTTCAGGAAGGTGATTTGGTGCTCCGGCTCATCCAGGATCAAACAAATGCACACAAGTTATCACCACCTTGGGAAGGGCCCTTTGTGGTCAGCAAGAACTTGCACAGCGGGTCATACTACCTTATTGATGTTCGGGAGCACAAAGACTCACGTAAGTCGGAAGAGGAGACCCGCCGGCCGTGGAACATAGCTCAGCTTCGGCCTTATTACACTTGAGCCACCGGCTCTCATAATGTACATATTTCTATAGCCATGTATATATTGTGATAAATAATAAAGCAGGACCTCTGTCCTTTTTTCCTCCAAAAGGTAAAAGTATCATTGTTACTTTCATTGTAATATTACATGGTCACTTGGAGGTTGATCCGGCTTATGATCGTATTCGAATCTAGCCGTTCAAAATATGATCATTTGGGGGCTTCCTGTTCAAACATAGGTCGTATTCGAACCAAAGAGAACATAGCTGTCGATACCCACTTGATGGGCATATTGCCGAGCTCATCGGGGAGTTTCTCTTGATCATATTTGAATCATAGCTCAACCCCCTTTGGGAACCGACGTGGATCGTATTCGAATCAGCGTCGTTAAACAACTCTTAAGGTCATTTGGGGGCTTCCTGTTCAAACATAGGTCGTATTCGAACCAAAGAGAACATAGCTGTCGGTACCCTCTTGATCGGCAACGCCAAAGCCACTGGGGGCTATATGATCGCATTCGAATCTTAGCTTAACCCCTTTGGGACGGTTCTCTGGTCGTATTCGAATCAGAAGCCCCTAAATTTTTGAGATCTCTTGATTTGCAAACCAGTTCTTTTGATGATATCAAAAGTATTCAAGAGTGGTTCTTACTCCACCGGTTTAACCTTGATTAATAATGTTGATAGCACATAATAAGCATTATATGCGCCGGTAAGCCGGAGTTGAGTTCTCAACCTCATTATTCGGGTTACATAAACCGGAAGTGTACTTGAAGGCTCGCAGGTATGCTGTTATGGTTATCTTGAAGATATAATCGAGAGCTGGTTTATTATGACTTTGATTAATATTCCGGGTTATATGTAAAATATATGACTCTCCATGCGGTAAGCCGTCTAGAGACTTGTGATTTGTTTTCTATGCAGGACAATTACAGACAGCTCTTTAAACTTAAGGAAAGCAGAGGATCAAACATAACCCGGAAGAATGTAAAAGGGCAGGTTAAATAGAATTAAGCGCTATACACGTGCACGATGGCACGACAAAGTTAAGTGTTCGTCCTACTCTATTACTCCGGTAGGAACGCCTTGCCCCGGCTTAGAGCGGCTATGGCTCCGGCTCTTGCAGAAGCTCGTCTTAACTCTTGGAAGCGTTCAGGAAGCACGGCAAGCCTCCTGAGTACATCCGCCAGATGAGTGGGAACCTCGTTTGACAGAGCCACAATGGCTAAGGCACGTTGTGACCCGGTATAAAGTTGTTCTACCAAGGTGTAAACCGCCTTCAGCTTGGTCAGCACGTTATGGTTGAGATTGGAACTCCTGGGACCTGCATTACAAAGTCAGGTGAGCTGATCGCAATTGAGGTACTTATGGGAAATGAATGATGTAAACTAGCTAGAAACTTACATAGTAACTTACCAAAGATTGCGGAGACCATCTGAGATACATGGCGTTTTAAGCCGGATAGCTCGTCGGTTCTTTCAGTAAGAGTGGCCTCCGCTTGTTCGGCCCGGCTGAGCAAAGCAGTTTTCTCATCCGCCCAGGCTTTTCTTTCTGCTTCAAACTTCTTCTTCAGTTTCTCTTGTGCAGATATGCTAACTTCAAATTTGGAGTTGGCCTTTTGGGTTTCACTTTCCTGAGTCTTCAGGTGGTTCTTTAGATCAGAGATTTCCGATTCAAACTTCTTACAGGCGGCCTGTACAAATTCCGGGTTACACTTAGGGTGATTATAACGCAACATTAAGTCCCAAGCACTTTGCAAGCAAAGACACTTGGCACTTGGGGGCTAATGTATGCTGAAAAGCTCTATTTACAGTGTCGGTTCATGAAAATAAGTCCCAAGCACTTTGCAGGCAAAGGTACTTGGCACTTGGGGGCTAATGCATAAAGTTGCTCAATTACTTGATTAAAATAAGGTAAGGACCGGTTCAACTATGCTGTTTAAACCGGCCCTTGAGTGTTACCAGGTAAGCCGGTTTTCTTGCAGTGATTATTAAGCCGGTATTAAGTCTACAACATATTTCATCATAATTAATAGACTTGGGGGCTGGCATGGTAAGGATAACTATGGAGCAATCAAGAGAGTCATACCTCAGACTTTTGCTGTATTTGCTTCACCATATCAATTTCCAGGTCCCGGCTGTTGTGTACTTGATTAATATAGCCAGAGATAATATCTCCAGTGCTCGGTCCGGGTGATTACAACGTCCGGATCATCTGGATGAGCCGGGCTGGGGATCTCCGGGTTATTAGAGCCTTCCATAACTTGTTCATCAGATGGAGCAGTGGTGGTTTCAGGAGCTGGTGCAGACGGCGGCTCATGAGCAGAAGCATCAGGTTCAGTCAGGACCAACTCTTCGGCCGGCTTATTTTTCTTCGCCCTCTTGCTAGGCTTTACTTGTACACTGAAAGTCAAAGGGTTAGTGCAAAAACATGAGTAAGATAAACGTAAAATAAGCTGATCAACATTACCCGGGTGCGGTTTTGAAAGCCGGCAAGCTAGACTGCATTGAGTTGCTGGAGGAAGGTGAAGTTCCCTGGTAGTTTGAATCAGAAGAATTGAGTGCTTGACGAGTGACGCCCGCCAAAGGATGAAAAGGATATAAGTCGGAGATAACCTCAGTCCGGCACTTTCTTGATGCTTTGGGTAAGCCGGAGGAGAGGTCTGCGTCTTTACTGGTCTGGGTCTGCCTCCGGCTCTCATAAATCTGTCGCTTCAAAAGAAATTGAGGATCTTGATAAGCTAAAGGATGTGAAAATCTTACTTTCCGGGTTACTCTTCGGATTTTCCGTCTCGGCAAAGGCTCGGAGTCGGAGGAAATTATAGTTACCTCATTATTCACTTCACGACTTGTTCCGGTGTCCTCCTGCTGATAATCCATGTCAATAAGATGATTAAAAAAGGAGCCTAAAGAATCAAGAGCTACCTCTGACTCGGAGGTGTCTTCCAGACGAAGCAGGTCCCAGGCGCTAGGTTTGCTGCCCTTCTTACGGGGAGCGGCTCTTCTGGCGGCTTTCTTAACCTTTCTGGCTTTCTTGGCAGCTTCATGGTCATACTTGACCTTCCAGAATTTATCATTAGCCTGTAAAATACAACAAAGATTCTTGAAGTTAAGGCGAAATCGTTAAAATGGAAGGTGAGGTGTTCAGGTCAATAGTTTACCACTGGGGCCAGGTTAGCCTTGCAGAAAGGACGTAAGCCTGTTCTCCCGCAATCTGCCAGGCTCTCATTCAGAAGAGACTTGGTCATGTCATCAATGACGTCCTCAGGTAAGTCGTTGGGACTGTGCCGAAGAGGATCATCCTTCCGGCCCGTATAATCGCACATTAAGCCGGGGCGGCGGCTTAAAGGAATCACCCGCCAAGCAATCCAGACCCGGACTAGATCAATGCCATTCAGGTCGTTCCCCAGAAGAGCTCTGATCTTGTTAATGGTGGGAGTAAGTGGCTGACGTTCAGCTTGAGATAGTTTGTCTGGCAAGGGGTGATTTGATTCCAGACGCAGGGCGCGAAAGCCGGGCAGAGGATTCTCATCAGCCGGAGAAGTGTCTTGGCAGTAGAACCATGTCTGGTTCCAGTCCTTCGGGTGGCTTGGTGGCTCAGCATAAGGAAAAAGACAATCTCTCCGTCGTTGGATTGAGATTCCACCAAGCTCCAGGCTGGGCCCATTGGCACATTCCTTTTGGCGGTTTAGATAGAATAACTCTCTGAAGAGTAGTAAGCTGGGCTCTTCTCCAAGATAGACCTCGCAGAACACTTGGAAGTTACAAATGTTTGACACGGAATTGGGTCCAATGTCTTGAGGTCGTAGGTCGAAAAAGTGCAAAACATCTCTGAAGAATTTTGAGCAGGGAGGAGCAAAGCCCCGGCTCATGTGATCAGCAAATATGACAACCTCTCCATCCTTGGGTTGAGGTCTCTCTTCGGACGGGTCAGGAGCACGATAGGACATGACCTCTTTCTTGGGCAGGTAACCCGTTTTCACGAAGTTAGCTAAGGTTCTATCAGTAACGTTGGATCTGACCCAGTTGCATGTAATGGGTGCCTTGGGAGCCTTGGGCGGCATTGTGAAGGATGGAAGCCTAGGACAAAATAAAATTTCCGGTTCAAATTTAAGCCGGAGGAAAATTTCGGCTCAGTATTTAAGGTGGCGGCTTATGAAGGGACCTAATGATATATGGCCAATTGTGTCAGGTTATTTAAGACGCTATGGATATCGTGAGCAATTAAGTTATTTGACTCTGTTATGGATGACCCGGAATATTCATGAAGCGTTGCCTTTTTTAAGCCGGTGATATGAGCCGCCATAGCTAACAGATGCAATTTTTGCCTAAGTGTTGCACAAACAAGTTTCACAGGTTGCAGTAATTATTTTGGATCAAACGGTCGACCAGAAAGGAAAATTTTCTAGACCTAAAAACTGGCACAGAGAAGTTTATAAGTTCTAATGAGGTCTTCTTGCAAGCAAAGGGGATCTGCGAGTATTGGAAATGGGTGCGAAACCACTACCGCAGGAGTTTTGTACTGTTTTTCGAATCAAAAGAAGTCGCGGTGGAGGAACTATAAAAGAACTGAGATGAACTATGAAGAACAGGGAGGAACGCGGAACCCTAATGCGGATCTGACGTTTGAGAAGAAGAGGACTTACGGTTGCAGGTTCACTGCGGAGAGTCGCCGCCGTTCTCTGGACTAGCTCAGGTTGATGCAGCGGCCGAGGCTGAGGAAGACGAGAGGCGCGGCGGCGGCGGCGGAGCTCGGGCTCTGAGGCAGTGAGTGGAGGAAGATGATGGAAAGGGAAGAGTGAGAGAGGACCCGGTCGGGCCTATTTATAAGGGACGGCTGTTAAGTGGGCGCGAGAAACGAGGAGACTGAAGACAAGATTATCCAGCTGCTGAGGCGCCTCGATTTTCAGGATAATTATTAAAGATAAGGATCCGTTGAGATAGTTGGGCAGAACATGCATTAATGGCAGATGACGTCACGGCGGGTTACCAAGAATCCAGAGGATGACGTCATGGCGGGTTATAACCTTCGCGCAAATGGAAGCCGGAAGATTTTCTCTTAAGGTATTGAAGATTGACATGAACCGGTTCAAATCAATCTGGGGCCTAATGTTGAGGATATAGCTACTGGTGTAACCCGCCCGAGATGGGCTGGGTTATGTTGCGACAGCTCTTCATTCAGAAGCCCAAGGACAGGTTGAGGATGGCGGTTTAGTAATAGGTCTAAGGCCCGGAGGCGACTTAAGGCCCGTAGTGATAAACCGCCGTTGTGGCATGACTTGTAGTGAAAGGCAAGAATAGTTAAGAGTCCAAGCCGGACACAGTTTATGAGCCGGCCGGGACTCTGAGAGCCACTGGGCGTTAACCTTTCTATATAAAGGGATGACCCGGCGGTAGTTCAAAAAAAGTAACATCAGATCGATAGCCAGGCATAGCGGTTTAGCTCCCTGGTCATCGAAACCCCAAGTAATTCCACCTCAACTGGAGTAGGCTTTTACCTTCACTGTAAGGGGCCGAACCAGTATAAACCTTCGTGTCCTTTGTCCCGTTTAACCCCTTTAAGCTTCCTAGCTGCGATGGCTCCACGACTAAGTCCTTGCATGAGGACATCTGCCGTGACAATTCCACGACAAGTGTGGTAAAAGGATAGTAACATTGTCCCTTCTCTCTTTTTCTCTCATTTTTTTTATTTGGGCCTTTCCTTTTTTTGGCCTCTTTTTCTTAGTCCGGAGTCTCATCCCGACTTATGGGGGAATCATAGTCTCCATCATCCTTTCCTCACTTGGGACAATGCTCTAAAAAATGATGATCATCACACTTTTATTTACTTACAACTCAATACTTAGAACAAAATATGACTCTATGTGAATGCCTCCGGCGGTGTACCGGGATATGCAATGAATCAATAGTGACATGTATGAAAGAATTATGAACGGTGGCTTTGCCACAAATACAATGTCAACTACATGATCATGCAAAGCAATATGACAATGATGGAGTGTGTTATAGTAAATGGAACGGTGGTAAGTTTGGCAATATATCTCTAAATGGCTATGGAAATGCCATGGTAGGTAGGTATGGTGGCTGTTTTGAGGAAGGTATATGGTGGGTGTATGATACCGGCGAAAAGTGCGCAGTATTAGAGAGGCTAGCAATGGTGGAAGGAAGAAAAGTGCGTATAATCCATGGACTCAACATTAGTCATAAAGAACTCATATACTTATTGCAACAATCTACAAGTTGTCAAAGCAAAGTATTACGCGCATGCTCCTAGGGGGATAGATTGGTAGGAAAAGACCATCGCTCGTCCCTGACCGCCACTCATAAGGAAGACAATCAATAAATAAATCATGCTCCGACTTCATCACATAACGGTTCACCATACGTGCATGCTACGGGAATCACAAACTTTAACACAAGTATTTCTCAAATTCAAAACTACTCAACTAGCATGACTCTAATATCACCATCTTCATATCTCAAAACAATTATCAAGTATCAAACTTCTCATAGTATTCAACACACTCATAAGATTTTTTTTACTAATCTTGAATGCCTATCATAATTAAAGAAAATTACCATGCTGTTTTGTAGGACTCTCAAAATAAGCTAAGTGAAGCATGAGAGAACAATAGTTTCTATAAAACAAATCCACCACCGTGCTCTAAAAGATATAAGTGAAGCACTAGAGCAAAAACTATATAACTCAAAAGATATAAGTGAAGCACATAGAGTATTCTAACAATTTCCGAATCATGTGTGTCTCTCTCAAAAGGTGTGTACAGCAAGGATGATTGTGGCAAACTAACAAATAAAGACTCAAATAATACAAGATGCTCCAAGCAAAACACATATCATGTGGTGAATAAAAATATAGCTCCAAGTAAAGTTACCGATGGAAGTAGAAGAAAGAGGGGATGCCTTCCGGGGCATCCCCAAGCTTTGGCTTTTAGGTGTCCTTAGATTATCTTGGGGTGCCATGGCCATCCCAAGCTTAGGCTCTTGCCACTCCTTGTTCCATAATCCATCAAATCTTTTACCCAAAACTTGAAAACTTCACAACACAAAACTTAACAGAGAATCTCATGAGCTCCGTTAGCGAAAGAAAACAAAACACCACTTCAAGGTACTGTAATGAACTCATTCTTTATTTATATTGGTGTTAAACCTACTGTATTCCAACTTCTCTATGGTTTATAAACTATTTTACTAGCCAGAGATTCATAAAAATAAGCAAACAACACACAAAAAACAGAATCTGTCAAAAACAGAACAGTCTGTAGTAATCTATAACTAACGCAAACTTCTGGAACTCCACAAATTCAGCAAAAATAGGACGACCTAGACAATTTTTTATTGATCAGCAGCCATTGGAATCAATATTTTATCACGTTATGGTGATTTTTAACAATTATTTTCGTGAACAGAAAGTTTCTGGAATTTTCAGCAAGATCAAATAACTATCATCCAAGAAGATCCTATAGGTTTAACTTGGCACAAACACTAATTAAAACATAAAAAAAATCTAACCAGAGGCTAGATCAAATATTTATTCCTAAACAGAAGCAAAAAGCAAAAAACTAAAAATAAAATTGGGTTGCCTCCCAACAAGCGCTATCGTTTAACGCCCCTAGCTAGGCATAAAAGTAAGGATAGATCTAGGTATTGCCATCTTTGGTGGGCAATTCTTCAATGAGACATCTATCATCCTTAGGAGTTTCGTTCTTTTTATTAGTTATCAAACTTCTAGGCACAAAATCGAAAAATTCATGCGTAGCAAATGGTTCCTTAATGATAGCAAAAAGATTGGGATGAATACTTATAGATTTGAGATCTGCAGTTTCCTTGCTAGAGGATTCACCCTTATTTTTAGGAACATACATAAGCTTGGCAATTTTAGTTGGAGGACTTGGAGGATTCTTTACGGAAGAAAAGGCGGTTCCCGAGTTGGTAATGATACCCTCAAGTTTATCGATTCTAGTGGAATCATGATTTATTCTTTCATTAACTATGGGTTCCTTCTCCTTAATATTTTTCAAAGTGACTCCTACTTTAGATCCATATTGGGTAATCTGGTTGTGGATCTTTTTATCCAAATTTTCAATTAACTCTACGTAGCAACTTTATTTTCAATAATTTCAAGTTTTTGCATTACATGCTCCAAAGTTAACATAGTTCCATTAACCAAAAGAAGTGGTGAGCCAAACAAATCTATCATAGCATTATAAGAATCAAATGTGTGGCTACCTAAGAAATTCCCTCCGGTAAGGGTATCAAGGATGTATCTGTACCAAGGAGTAGCGCCTACATAAAAATTGTGGAGAAGAACAGAAGTAGATTGCTTCCTGGTAGATCTATTTTGAGCATTGCAAATTCTATACCAAGCATCTTTTAGATTTTCTCCCTCCCTTTGTTTAAAATTAAGAACTTCATTCTCGGGAGACAACAGAGAAGATAGGGGACTAGCCATAACGACAACCAAACGAAAAAGAGGCGAAAGGAAAAGAGAGGGCGAATAAAACGGCAAGGGTGAAGTGGGGGAGTGGAAAACGAGAGGCAAATGGCAAATAATGTAATGCGGGAGATAAGGGTTTGTGATGGGTACTTGGTATGTTGACTTTTGCGTAGACACCCCGGCAACGGCACCAGAAATCCTTCTTGCTACCTCTTGAGCACTGCGTTCGTTTTCCCTTGAAGAGGAAAGGGTGATGCAGTAAAGCAGCGTAAGTATTTCCTTCAGTTTTTGAGAACCAAGGTATCAATCCAGTAGGAGGCCACGCACGAGTCCCTCGCACCTACACAAACAAATAAATCCTCGCAACCAACGCAATAAAGGGGTTGTCAATCCCTTCACGGTCACTTAGGAGAGTGAGATCTGATAGATATGATAAGATAATATTTTTGGTATTTTTATGATAAAGATGCAAAGTAAAGAAACCAAAATAAAACGGCGCCAGAAATAGCTTGTTGTTGGGAGATTAAATATGATGGAAAATAGACCGGGGGCCATAGGTTTCACTAGTGGCTTCTCTCGAGCATAAGTATTACGGTGGGTGAACAAATTACTGTTGAGCAATTGACAGAATTGAGAATAGTTATGAGAATATCTAGGTATGATCATTTATGTAGGCATCACGTCCGAGACAAGTAGACTGACTCCTGCCTGCATCTACTACTATTACTCCAAACATCAACCGCTATCCAACATGCATCTAGAGTATTAAGTTCATAAGAATGGAGTAACGCTTTAAGCAAGATGACATGATGTAGAGGGATAAACTCATGCAATATGATATAAAACCCATCTTGTTATCCTCGATGGCAACAATACAATACGTGCCTTGCTGCCCTTACTGTCACTGGGAAAGGACACCGCAAGATTGAACCCAAAGCTAAGCACTTCTCCCATTGCAAGAAAGATCAATCTAGTAGGCCAAACCAAACTGATAATTCGAAGATACTTGCAAAGATAACCAATCATACATAAAAGAATTCAGAGGAGATTAAAAAATTGTTCATAGGTAAACTTGATCATAAACCCACAATTCATCGGTCTTAACAAACACACCGCAAAAGAAGATTACATCGAATAGATCTCCACAAGAGAGGGGGAGAACATTGTATTGAGATCCAAAAAGAGAGAAGAAGCCATCTAGCTAATAACTATGGACCCGAAGGTCTGAGGTAAACTACTCACACATCATCGGAGAGGCTATGGTGTTGAAGTAGAAGCCCTCCGTGATCGATGCCCCCTCCGACGGAGCTCCGAAAAAGGCCCCAAGATGGGATCTCACGAGTACAGAAGGTTGCGGCGGTGGAATTAGGTTTTTGGCTCCGTATCTGGTAGTTTGGGGGTACGTAGGTATATATAGGAGGAAGAAGTACGTCGGTGGAGCAACATGGGGCCCACGAGGGTGGAGGGCACGCCCCCCTACCTCGTGCCTTCCTGGCTGATGTCTTGACGTAGGGTCCAAGTCCTCTGGATCACGTTCGTTCCCGAAGGTTTCATTCCGTTTGGACTCCGTTTGATATTATTTTTCTGCGAAACTCTGAAATAGGCAAAAAACAGCAATTTTGGGTTGGGCCTCCGGTTAATAGGTTAGTCCCAAAAATAATATAAAAGTGTATAATAAAGCCCATTAATGTCCAAAACAGAATAATATAGCATGGAACAATAAAAAATTATAGATACATTGGAGACGTATCAGGCAACCGCAGTACGGTGCCTGCCGCTGTTGCAGCTTCAATGACGCTCACCTCGAACGCCCTCTGCCGCTCCATACGACCCCTCTCGAAGCGGTGGTTCTCCTCGTAGATCTCCTAATTCCTCGCCTCTGAGGCGGCGTGTGCCGCGGCCATGGCGGCGGTAAGGCTCTTTGCGTGCTCGACGAGGCGCTCCTCCTCCTCCCGTAAGAACTCGGTGTAGCGCGCAAGGTTGCTGACGCACGTGCGGGCATCCACCTCCGCCTCCCGCCTTCGGGCGGCGGTGGCAGAGCGGGTGATGACCCCGGCGGTCGACGGTGGGCTGGCGGCCACGGCGGCCGACGATGGGGTGGCGGCCACGACCACCACCTCAAGCCTTCGGGCCGCGGTGGCGGAGCGGGTGATGGCCACGGTGGCCGGCTGTGGGTTGGCGGCCACGACGGCCACCTCCCGCCTTCGGGCAGCGGCGGCGGAGCGGGCGATGGTCCTGGCTTTCGACGGCGGTGTGGCGGCAACGGCGGCCGGTAATAGCTGCTGACGGGCACCGGCGGCGGAGCGTGTGGTGGGTGTTCCGGGCACACCCAACAGGGACGCCACATGCACTACACTACGCCGGGGACTGCGCCGCCGCCGCGGTGTAACCTCCCAGCTGGAGTTGTCCACTGATGACGGCGGAGTGGCTGAGCGACGACGACGGACCGGTGCCATTGGCGATTGTGGGAGAAGCAGACGAGATAAGCTATAGTGAGGGAGGGGAAATGCGACGCAGGACTCGCCGCCCGTGAGGGTTTTTATAGCAGGCCGGTAAGCATTGGAATTTTGGGGGATTTCACCGAGTCGGGCGGGAAGCTTGCGCGCGAACAGGCTCACCGACGATTCATTGGCGCCACCGTTTGGCCAAAAGAACGCCCCCGCGTGCTGCGCAAGCTTGCGTTGTAAGCCGTCTGCGGCAGCAGGGTGACAAGATGTGCGAGAGGAGGACGAAAGGCCACGTACACATACGGTTAATAAAAAAACGTTTGCGATTTAATTACCTACTATACCCCCATCCTGGTTTATAAGTATGATTTAACTAATAAAATACGAATGCATGTCGCCAAAGATTATATAGTTGGATTCGTATTTGAACATAGTTTCCAATTATATAATTTTTATAACGTGCATTAACATTTCGTTGGTTAAATTTGAGGGCAAAGTATGGCACAGAATATAAAGGGGACTATAGACTAGATGGAGGTGGTAGCACACGGCCACTCTCTATGCAGCGACACAACTGTTGGCCGGCTTGTATGCGACCATTTCCTGCGTGTTCAACTACTCTATGCGTGTGGTTGCTTCCGGTTCAGGCGGTCATGGTGCGCTCTACTCGCGACCCGCCACACGCGCTCTACTCTCACGTCCCTCCGGGTGCTCTGCGCTCGTCCCTCCACGCGCGCTGCCAGTGTTTGGGGCCAGCGCACGATCACGCACGTTCGTGTGCATGCGGTTGCGCCGGGCGCGGCACGACGATGTAGTTACCTGCTGCAAAAACTGCCATGCAGACGCGCAGAGAATCCAGGCCGCCCGACCCCTGTTTATTCCTGCGGCCATTTACCTTATATCTCGCGCGTCACATGACACAATAAGCACACCCACGACGACACATACAGAGAGGACATCCAGCGGTTCCAATGGCGCTCCACGTGGCTCCAATGGCGCTCCCAGCGGCCGACGACCGCAACGGCTCACAGTTCACCACGCATCACGTAGTGGACACCCACGTGAGGGGAAGGCCCTCTCGGTGGTGCGGTCTTGGTGGAGAGCTCCATCCAAACTATGGAGCAGTTCCTTGCCGAGGACAAGTACCGAGTGGTCGGCTTCGACCTTGAGTACACCATCGGTCATGCCGGGCACGATCAGAAGGTTGCCTTCGCCCAATTGTGCGTGTGACATGACGTCCTCGGCTACCACTACCACCTTGCCACAAGGCCTTGCAAGCATTTCTCCAGGTTTATCAACAGCTCCGACTACAGTTTTGCTACGGTGGACACCACCAACGATCTAAAGCGCTCAAGGTTTTGGACTTGAAATGCCCGAATCTTGTCAACATCCAGCACCACTACAAGGTCTGGGGCAGCGACAAAAACAAACTGAACTCCCTGGTTGACCTCGCCTTGGCCATCATCGACCCCTACTACATGAAGATGAAGAATGAGAGAAATAAGGACAAGAACGCCTGGCACAGTGTGTGGCATGAGAGACTGGATGAACAACATGTCAAGTACGCAGCCATGGACACGTACACAAGCTACGAGATGTACAGGAGGATCGTTGACATGATGAAGTGCCTTCTTCCTGCCCCAGACGAGGGATCGAGCCACATAGCAGTGGCGGGAGCATCACAAGAAGTAGATTACTAGACGATCGTTTCTCCTACTTTAGAATGCATGCAATTGTTTATTGAGGTGTGTGTGAATGATCTGTATAGTCACTTATGTAATTGGATGTTTATTTCAGTTATATATATATATATACATACATACATGTTATTCTACTATAGACATCAAATCACACGGCTTATTAATTAGCAGCAATCGTCTCTGTTATTATTGGTCTTCTCACACATTTCTGATTACAGACCTGTTTGTCGCGTATCACACACATCTTGTCGCGCCCTGGTGGGTTGTGCTCACCCAGGCCCACCTCCGGTGCCCATCGTCTAGTATATAAGTCATTTTGACCTAGAAAAAAATAAGGGGAGGACTTTCGAGACGGAGCGCCGCCGTCTCGAGGCAGAACTTGGGCAGGAGCACTTTTGCCCTTCGGTGGAGCGATTCCGCCGGGGGAACTTCCCTCCCGGAGGGGGAAACCATCATCGTCATCATCACCAACAACTCTCCCATCTTGGGCAGGGCAATCTCCATCAACATCTTCAACAGCACCATCTCATCTCAAACCCTAGTTCATCTCTTGTGTTCAATCTTGTTACCGGAACTATAGATTGGTGCTTGTGGGTGACTAGTAGTGTTGATTACATCTTGTAGTTGATTACTATATGGTTTATTTGGTGGAAGATTATATGTCAGATCCATTATGCTATTTAATACCCCTATGATCTTGAGCATGATTATCATTTGTGAGTAGTTACTTTCGTTCTTGAGGTCACGGGAGAAATCATGTTGCAAGTAATCATGTGAACTTGATATGTGTTCGATATTTTGATAGTATGTATGTTGTGATTCCCTTAGTGGTGTCATGTGAACGTCGACCACATGACACTTCACCATATTTGGGCCTAAGAGAATGCATTGTGGAGTAGCAATTAGATGATGGGTTGCGAGAGTGACAGAAGCTTAAACCCCAGTTTATGCGCTACTCCGTAAGGGACCGATTGGATCCAAAATTTTAATGCTATGGTTAGAACTTATTCTTAATATTTTCTCGTAGTTGTGGATGCTTGCAGGAGGGTTAAGCATAAGTAGGAGGTTTGCTCAAGTAAGAACAGCACCTAAGCACCGATCCACCCACATATCAAAATATCAAAGTAGCGAACACAAATTGAATCAACATGATGAAAGTGACTAGATGAAATTCCCGTGTACCCTCAAGAACACTTTGCTTATCATAAGAGACCGTTTTGGCCTGTCCTTTGCCTCAAAAGGATTGGGCTATCTTGCTGCACTTTTGTTACTACTATCGTTACTTGCTCGTTGCAAATTATCTTGCTATCAAACTACTCCACTACTTATAATTTCAGCAATTGCAGACATTACCTTACTGAAAACTACTTGTCATTTCCTTCTGCTCCTCGTTGGGTTCGACACTCTTACTTATAGAAAAGAGCTACAATTGATCCCCTATACTTTTGGGTCATCAGAGCGCTCGTCGGTCGCACACGGCCTCATTTTGCCGAGCGTGTGTGCCAGGAGGGCACATCCCCGATGGTTTCTGGGTCGTGTGGGAAGGACCCCCCTATCGCTGTCACTCACTAGTCAACGGTTCCAAATGCCGTCGCGGAAAGGGGTTAAAAACCGTTTGTATAGCACCGACGCGTACTAGTGGCCGGAGTGCCGCCGGGGCAACGATCGGGACGGTGATCTACATCAACAATCTTGCTACCGTCAACACCAACTTTCTCCCCCTCTATGCAGCGGTGTAACACCTCTTCCCCCGACTGTAATCTCAACTTAAACATGGTGCACAACTCCATATATTATTTCCCAATGATCTATGGTTATCCTATGATGTTTGAGTAGATCCGTTTTGTCCTGTGGGTTAATCATTATCTTGGTTGGTATGATTGTATATTTTATTTATGGTGCTGTCCTACGGTGCCCTCTGTTCTCGCACAAACGTGAGGGCCCCTGCTGTGGGGTGTTGCAATATGTTCATGGTTCGCTTATGGTGGGTTGCGAGAGTGACAGAAGCTTAAACCCGAGTAAGTTGGGTATGGCGTATGGGAGTAAAGAGGACTTGATACTTAATGCTATGGTTGGGTTTCACGACCTTAATGATCTGTAGTAGTTGCAGATGCTTGCTAGGGGTCCAATCATAAGTGCATATGATCCAAGTAGAGAAAGTATGCTAGCTCATGCCTCTCCCTCATAAAAAATTGCAAGAATGATTACCGGTACTTGTTATCGATTGCCTAGGGACAAATGACTTTCTTGTTGACAAAAGCTCTCTACTAAAACTAACTTAGTTGTGTCTTTATCTAAACAACCCCTAGATTTTATTTACGTGCTCTTTATTATCTTGCAAACCTATCCTATGACACCTACAAAGTACTTCTAGTTTCATACTTGTTCTAGGTAAAGCGAACGTCAAGCATGCGTAGAGTTGTATCGGTGGTCGATAGAACTTGAGGGAATATTTGTTCTACCTTTAGCTCCTCGTTGGGTTCGACACTCTTACTTATCGAAAGAGGCTACAATTGATCCCCTATACTTGTGGGTTATCACTATGACATCGAACAAATTGAAGAATTTGTTGCTTTTATGGGTGCTTATGAAGTTGCTTCTTTGATTGAAAACTATGATATTACTCTCTACAAATCTGAAAATTTGACATACTTAAATATTACTATGAAAACTATGCTCATAATGCCTATGTTTAGGAATTTATTGAGAGAATGTCCGCTGCTTTGGAAGAAAATAATGATATGCATGAATCTATAGATAATTATGATTCCGTTGCTATGATTGAAATATCCCTTGATGAACATGATGCTTGTAATTCTTATGGCCATGATGCCAATATTTATGGAGATGAATTTGCTATAGTTCCTTATGTTAAACATGAGATTATTGCTATTGCACCCATACTTGATAGTTCCTTGAATCAAAAGAATGATTGCAATGATGTTATTATAAATTATATTAATGTCAATTGTGCTAATAATATGCAAAACCCCAAGCTTGGGGATGCTAGTTTTACTATGTCCGCTACTTATTGCAATGATCATGATTGGGGTGATGATGCTTCTTATGATCTTGAAAATTTATTTAAGCCTCATGATGAATATGTTTGCATAATATTGAAAGTTGGATTGGAAGAGTGTCAAATCTAGGTAATAATGATCCCACTACTTTGGAGAATGATCAATCTTATGAAATTTTTGATAAAAGTGGGCTTGGAGATGTCATGACTTTATTTGATGTTACTCCCACTATTTTGGAAGAGTGTCAACTTTGCATGCATGTGGATCATGAAGAGTATATTTTACGTGATAGCTATATTGTTGAATTTGAATATGATCCCACATGTAATTATTATGAGAGAGGGAAATATTGTGGTAGAAATTTTCATGTTACTAAATTACCTCTCATTATGTTGAGATTACTATTGCTTCTTTCTTCCTCCTTCCATATGCTAGTTTTTGCTTGTCTTGATAATTTTTTGCTTATAAAATGCATATGCATATGTAACACCCCGGATGTAACATTCCATATTTGTAACTCCAACTCTTGCCATTTTCGGCTATGTGTTATGATATTCCCTCCGTGGTTGGGTTTTGTCTCTCGTTTTGCATTTTGTTCATGTCATGCATCCCATATCATGTCATCATGTGCATCTCATTTGCATACGTGTTCGTCTCATGCATCCGAGCATTTTCCCCGTTGTTCGTTTTGCAATCCGACACTCCCACGTGCACCGGCGCACCCCCTCTTGTCTCTTTTTGTGAGCGGGGGTTAAACATTCTCGAAATGAACCGATTCTTGCCAAGTGGCCTTGGTATACCACCGGTAGACCACCTATCAAGTTTCGCTCCATTTGGAGGTCGTTTGATGCTCCAACGGTTAACCGGGTAACCGCAAAGGCCTTTTGTGTGTTGCAGCAAAACACCCCTCCAAACAGCCCAATAACCCACCTAAGTCCCCTCCATGCTCTCGGTCGTTCGATCACGATCGTGTGGGCGAAAACCGCACTCCATTTGGAGTCTCCTAGCTCCCTCTAGCTATAAATAAGTGAGCCCCCGGATTTTTCGCGCAGATCAAACCCTAACCCGCTCCCTCTCCGCCGCCGGACACGTCCGGTCCGGTCGGAGACATCGCCGCCGCTGCTCAGAGCCAACCGAGCCGCGCCACGTGTCGCAGCGCCGCCTCCCACGCCGAAGCACGCCGGGGCC
>NC_057796.1:326323174-326370836 GCF_018294505.1 Triticum aestivum | reverse complement strand
GCCGCCCGCCGTCGCCCCGTCTCTGCCACCTGATCTCCAGCGCCGCCCGTCGCGCGCTCCGTCCCCGCCGTCCTCGCCCGTCCCCGCCGCCTCCATCTCCGGCGACGCCGTCCCCACCGATCTCGACGCCGGACCCCGCCTCCTCCGACCTCCCCGAGTACCTCTCCGGCCGTCGCGTGCTCTGACTCCGGCGATCCTCAAAGACCGCGCCAGATCTGGATCTGACGAGTTTGACTCCCCCCTCGTTTTCTACTAAGTCCCGAGGATATCACAATATGTTGCTCTGTTCATCATGGCATATCTCATTGCAACTACTCCGTTTTGCGTGCACGATATATCGAAATGTTCATCACGAGATGCTCTTCATTTTGTTCCATTATGCCATGCTCGTTTGAGTCCATCTTGATGCCCAAATCTCTGGTGCAAGAGTGCTATATGATGTCACTGCTGTTAATTATCAGAACTTGATGTTTTGTTATTTTTGTTGCATTTGATGTGTGCATCTTATGGGCATGAGATCTACATGTGTTTTGATCTATGCCATGCCATCTTTACAGAGGTGTATTCCATGTATTTTTTTGATCTATGTGGTGACTAGCACAAGCATGCAAACTAGGCTTCGTGATGTTTCTGTTTTCAGGGACCTAGGATTTTGCAAAGTCTGTTACTGCTGTTATTTTGTTGCCATGTATCCATGTGGCTACAGAGAGATCCATGCTTCTTTTGGGCATGTACAGTAAGTATGTTTTGTAGATATAGTAGTGCTCTATCCATCCATGCCCCTGTTTGCAATTATGGAGTGCCCTAGCATGTCTCAATCGTGCTCTACTTTTGCTATAAAATGTTCCTGGCAGATTGTTAACATGATATTCAGTTTTGCCAAGGCTGTTGTAGTTGATCCATACATGCTATGAACTTGCGCTTTCCATAGTTCGCTTCATAAACATGCCGTCTTGCTATAGGTATGCTTGTTTTGTCATGAATTTCTTTGTGATGAGTGAATCAAGCTCACCAAGATGCCTTCATAATTCTGTTAATGCCATGTTCTGTTTTCTGCCAAGTCTGGAACCTGTTAACGAAACTTGCTATGTTTACATGGGTGCCATCATATCTTCTGTGCCTTTTTGGCTCATGGTCAGTAAGGGACTTTTGTTCTATGCATTTATTAGATTAATTCCATGCCTTGTTTTGCTATGTTAAGTTCCTGTAGCATGTGTTTTGCTTGCTCTGAATATTGCTACCTGATGCTGTTTCAGCCATGTTCAGTATTTTCACTAAGTCTGTGAAGCTGATATCTTTTGCACTTTTGCCATGCTTGTTTGAACCTGTTATGTTGTGATCTAGCCGTAGCTCAGTGTTCATCTTTTGTCTAGAATCTCCTCTAGATCACTGCCATATGCTTTGTTGCTATGGTGGGGTGTTGTAGCATAGTTACTCGATGTATTCTAAATGTTATCATGCTGTTAATCACAGATTCGTGTCATTCTTGTTTTGCTTGCCATTTGCAAACCGTGCATCCGTTTCCGGTGATCTTTATATCGATTTCGACCGAAATCATCTCATCTTTCCAGTGGCATACTTGGTTTTCTAAGTTACTTCCTTTTTCATCATTTTTCTTCCGGAGCATGCATATGCATCGCATTTCACATCTCGCATATCATGCATGAATTGCATCATGTTGCTTGTGCATTTTCCATGATTGATTGTGGATCCATTGCTTGTGTTCTCTCTGTGGGTAGAGCCGGGAGACGAGTTCGTGAACGAGGAACCTGTTGAGTACGCTTACGAGGATCAAGCTTTCGACAACTCTGAGAACCTTGCAGGCAAGATGACCATACGCTCGAAATCACTTCTATCTTTGCTTTGCTAGTTGTTCGTTCTTTTGCCATGCTGCGCTACCTACCAATTGCTATATCATGCCTCCCATATTTGCCATGTCAAGCCTCTAACCATCCTTTCCTAGCAAACCGTTGTTTGGCTAAGTTACCGCTTTTGCTCAGCCCTTCTTATAGCGTTGCTAGTTGCAGGTGAAGTTGAAGTTGGTTCCATGTTGGAACATGGGTATTTATTTTGGAATATCATAATATCTCTTATTTAATTAATGCATCTATATATTTGGTAAAGGGTGGAAGGCTCGGCCTTATGCCTGGTGTTTTGTTCCACTCTTGCCGCTCTAGTTTCCGTCATACCGGTATTATGTTCCTTGAGTTTGCGTTCCTTACGCGGTTGGGTGATTTATGGGACCCCCTTGACAGTTCGCCTTGAATAAAACTCCTCCAGCAAGGCCCAGCCTTGGTTTTACCATTTGCCACCTAAGCCTTTTTCCCTTGGGTTTTCGCGAGCCCGAGGGTCATCTTTATTTAAACCCCCGGGCCAGTGTTCCTCTGAGTGCTGGTCCAAACTAGAGCCCTTTGCAGCGCCACCTCGGGGAAACTTGAGGCCTGGTTTTAGTTGTACGGACTGCTCATCCGGTGTGCCCTGAGAACGAGATATGTGCAGCTCCTATCGGGATTTGTCGGCACATTCGGGCGGCTTTGCTGGTCTTGTTTTACCATTGTCGAAATGTCTTGTAAACCGGGATTCCGAGACTGATCGGGTCTTCCCGGGAGAAGGTTTATCCTTCGCTGACCGTGAGAGCTTATAATGGGCTAAGTTGGGACACCCCTGCAGGGTATTATCTTTCGAAAGCCGTGCCCGCAGTTATGAGGCAGATGGGAATTTGTTAATGTCCGGTTGTAGAGAACTTGACACTTGACTTAATTAAAATACATCAACCGTGTGTGTAGCCGTGATGGTCTCTTTTCGGCGGAGTCCGGGAAGTGAACACGATTTGAGTTATGCATGAACGTAAGTAGTTTCAGGATCACTTCTTGATCATTTCTAGCTTCGCGGCCGTTGCGTTGCTTCTCTTCTCGCTCTCTTTTGCGTATCGTAGCCACCATATATGCTTAGTGCCTGCTGCAGCTCCACCTCATTACACCATCCTTTCCTATAAGCTTAAATAGTCTTGATCTTGCGGGTGTGAGATTGCTGAGTCCTCGTGACTCACAGATTCTACCAAAACAGTTGCAGGTGCCGACGATACCAGTGCAGATGACGCAACCGAGCTCAAGTGGGAGTTCGACAAGGAACGTGGTCGTTATTATGTTTGGTTTCCTGATGATCAGTAGTGGAGCCCAGTTGGGACGATCGGGGATCTAGCATTTGGGGTTATCTTATTTTCATTTGGATTTGACCGTAGTCGGTCTATGTGTGAATTTTGGATGATGTATGAATTAATTATGTATTGTGTGAAGTGGCGATTGTAAGCCAACTCTCTTTATCCCATTCTTGTTCATTACATGGGATTGTGTGAAGATGACCCTTCTTGTGACAATACCTACAATGCGGTTATGCCTCTAAGTCGTGCCTCGACACGTGGGAGATATAGCCGCATCGTGGGCGTTACAAGTTGGTAATCAGAGCCATCCCCGACTTAGGAGCCCCCTGCTTGATCAAATCACTGGCGTTGTTGAGTCTAGAACAAAAATGTTTTGAGTCTTAGGATTATATATATAGGAGAGTAGGATTCTTTTTACTCCTCAGTCCCTTCGTCACTCTGGTGAGGCCTCCTGACGTAGAAGTTTTGACTCTTCTCTCCACAAATTTCACTAAAAAAATTTAGGATCACGCGGGTATCTTAGAATCGTTCCGATGGTTTTGTGACGAGAACATTGTTCTTGGTGCCTCCTGACATTTAGGGGTTGTCGTGGAATTGTCATGGCAGATGTCCCTGAGCTAGGACTTAGTCGTGGAGCCATCGCAGCTAGGAAGCTTAAAGGGGTTAAACGGGACAAGGAACACGAGGGTTATACTAGTTCGGCCCCTTACGGTGAAGGTAAAAGCCTACGTCCAGTTGAGGTTGTATTGCTTGGGGTTTCGACGACCAGGATCTAAACCGCCCTGCCTGGTTATCGATTTGATCTTGCTTGTCCCTGAACCGCCGCCAGGTCGTCCCTTTATATAGAGAGGCTGACGCCCAGCGGCTCTCAGAGTCCTGGCCGACTCATAATAGTGTCCGGCTCGGACTCCTAACTATTCTTGCCTTACACTACAAGTCTTGCCATAACGGCGGTTTATAACTACGGGCCTTAAGCCATCTCCGGGTCTTAAGCCCATTATTGGCCCGCCATCTTCAAGCTTGGTACTGGGCTTCGCGTGATGACCATTAGGACGTAACCCGGCCCCTCCTGGGCGGGTGACTCTAATGGTTATATCCTCAACATTAGGCCCCAGATTGATTTGAACCAGTTCATGTCAATCTTCAATCCCTTTGAGAGAAAATCTTCCGGCTTATATCTGTGCAAAGGTTATAACCCACCGTGACGTCATCTTCTGGATTCCTGGTAACCCGCCATGACGTCATCTTCCATTAAGTTCATTTCTTTATTCCGTTATATCCCAACGGATCTTATCTTTAATAGCCATCCCGAAAATCGAGGCGCTTCTGTGGCGAGATAATCACGCCGTGGCCTCCTCGTTTCTCGCGCCCATTTATTAGCCGCACCTTATAAATAGGCCCGGCCCATGAACCTTCATTCACTCCTCCATCGTCTTCCTCCTTTGACACCCGAGAGCTCGAACTCCGCCGCCGCCGCGTCCCTTTTCTTCCTCAACCTTGGCCGCTGCATCACCCTGACCTGGTCCAGAGAAACGGCGGCGACCTCCGCGACTCCTCAGCGCCGGTAAGTCCCTGCACCTCTCCACCGTAGATCCGCATTTAGGGTTCTATTGTTCTTCCTCTGTTCTTCTCGAGTTCTTTGTAGTTCTTCCACTACAGTCCAGTTTGATCCAAAAGTAGTGCGGAGCTCCTGCGGTAGTTGTTGCGCATCCATTTTCAATAGTAGCACGCCCCCTTTACTTGCAAAGAGATCCCCTTAGAGCTCATGAACTTCTCTGTATCAGCTTTCTAGGTCTAGAAATTTTTCCCTTTTAGCCGATCGTTTGATCCAAAATAATTACTGTGATCAGTGAAACTTGTTTGTGCCACACTTAGTCAAAAATTGCATCTGTTTAGCTATGGCGGCTCATATCTCCGGCTTAAAAGAGGCCACACGCTGTAAAATTTCCGGCTCATTCATGATAAAGCTTTAGACAACTTGAATTACTCACGATGCCCTCAGCGGCTTAGATAACCCGACGCAATTAGCCATATGTCATTAGGCCCCTTCATAAGCCGCCATCTTGAACAATGAACGGTAAACTTCCTCCGGCTTATAATTGAACCGGACATTTCCTTTTGTCATAGGCTTTCGTCTTTCACAATGCCACCCAAGGCTCCCAAGGCACCCATCACGTGCAACTGGCTGAGATCCAATGTTACTAATGACACTTTAGCTGATTTCGTGAAGACGGGTTACCTGCCCAAGAAGGAGGTCATGTCTTATCGTGCCCCTAACCCGTCGGAGGAAAGACCTCAACCTAGAGATGGTGAGGTGGTGATATTTGCTGATCACATGAGCCGGGGCTTCGCACCTCCCGGCTCAAAATTCTTTAGAGATGTTCTGAACTTCTTCGATCTGCGGCCGCAAGATATAGGACCCAATTCCGTGTCAAATATCTGCAACTTTCAAGTATTCTGCGAAGTATATCTTGGAGAAGAGCCCAGCCTACTGCTCTTTAGGGAGCTGTTTTATCTGAACCGCCAGAACGAGTGCGCCAACGGGCCAAGCCTGGAACTTGGTGGAATCTCCATTCAATGACGGAGAGATTGCCTCTTTCCTTATGCTGAGCCGCCAAGCCAGCCAAAAGACTGGAACCAGACATGGTTCTACTGCCAGGATACTTCTCCGGCTGACGAGAGCCCTCTGCCCGGCTTTCGTGCCCTGCGTCTGGAGCCAAGTCACCCCCTGCCAGATAAGCTATCTCAAGCTGAGCGTCAACCTCTGATCCCCACCATCAACAAGATTAAGGCTCTCCTGGGAAATGGCCTCAACGGCATTGATCTGGTCCGGGTCTGGATCTCTTGGCGGGTGATCCCCTTGAGCCGCCGCCCCGGCTTAATGTGTGATTACACAGGCCGGAAAGATGACCCTCTGCGGCACAGCCGCAACGATCTACCTGAAGACGTCGTTGACGACATGACCAAGTCCCTCTTGAATGAGAGCTTGACAGACTGCGGGAGGACCGGCTTAAGCCCCTTCTGCAAAACTAACCCGGCTCCGGCGGTAAGCTGCCAATACGAGCACTTCTACTTTCCATTTGGATAGTTTTCATCTGAACCTTAAGAAGTCTTTGTTGTATTTTTCAGGCTAATGATAAGTTCTGGAAGGTCAAGTATGACCATGAGGCGGCTAAAAAAGCCAGAAAGGCTAAGAAAGCCGCCAGGAGAGCCGCTCCCCGCAAAAAGGGAAGCAAGCCTACCGCCTCCGAGCTGCTTCAGTTGGATGATAGCTCCGAGTCAGAGGTAACCCTTGATTCTTTAGGCTCTTCTTTTGTTTCTTCTTTTCGTCTGTTTTTTAACCACCTTATTGACTTGATTATCCGCAGGATGATACCGGAGCGAGTAACCCGGTGACTGAAGAGGTAACTATACTTTCCTCCGACTCGGACCCCTTGCCAAGGCTGAAAGTCCGAAGAGTAACCCGGAAAGTAAGATTTTCGCATCCTTTAGCTTATCAAGATCCTCAATTTCTTTTGAAGCAACAGATTCATGAGAGCCGGAGGCAAACCTGGGCCAACAAGGATGCAGACCTCTCCTCTGGCTTACCTGAAGCATCAAGGAAACGTCGGACCGAGGTTATCTCGAACTTATACCCTTTTCATCCTTTAGCGGGTGTCATTCGTCAACCGCTCAATTCGTCTGATTCAAATCATCAGGAAACTTCAGCTTCCTCTGGTGATTCTATGCAATCTAACCTGCCGGCTTTCAAGACCGCACCCGGGTAATGATGATCATCTTATGTTGTGCTTATCTTACTCATGCTTCTGTACTAACCTTTTGTCCTTTCAGTGCTCAAGCAAAGCTCAGCCAGAGGGCGAAGAAGAATAAACCGGTCGAAGAGCCGGTCCTGACTGAACCGGAGGTTTCAGCTCAAGAGCCGCCATCTGCCTCTGCTCCTGAAGCCACCGCTCCAACCGACGAGCCAGTCATAGAGACTTCTGCTAACCCGGAGATCCCCAGCCCAGCTCAGCCGGCCGATGACCCGGACGTCGTAATCACCCGGACAGAGTTTGTCGAGCCGGGGAGACCCACTGTGCTGGCCAAATGCTCTGCCAAAGAAGAACTGCTAGAGCGCCGCAGGGCCAGACTGGAGATCACTGACTATGCTAACTTGAGCATTGGAGACATTGTTTCTGGTTACATTGGTCAAGTGCACAACAGCCGGGACTTAGAGATTCACATGGTAAAGCAGATACAGCAAAAATCTGAGGTACCACTCTCTTGCTTACTCCATAGTCATCCTTACCATGCTAGCCCCCAAGTCTACCACTGATGATAGAATATGTTGTAGACTTAACTTCCGGCTTACTTTCATGAACCGGCAATTTGTAAATAAAATCTTTCAACATGCATTAGCCCCCAAGTGCCAAGTGTCTTTGCTTGGAAAGTGCTTGGGACTTTAATGTTGCATAATAATCACTCATACTATAACCCGGAATTTGTACAGGCTGCCTGCAAGAAATTTGAAGCTGAAATCTCTGAGCTGAAGAACCGCCTGGAGACTCAGGAAACTGAGACCCGGAAGGCCAACGCCAAATTTGAGTTCAGTGTTGCTGCATAAGAGAAGCTGAAGAAGAAGTTTGAAACCGAAAGGAAGACTTGGGCCGAGGAGAAAACTGCTTTGGTCAGCCGGGCCGAACAAGCGGAGGCTGCTCTGATGGAGAGAACCGCCGAACTCTCCGGCTTAAAGCGCCATGTGTCACAGATAGTCGCCGCAATCTTCGGTAAGTCATTCTGCAAGCCTTTAACAAGCTTACATTCTTTATGTCTTATAAGTACCCGTACTCGATTGAGCCGGCGTCGGGGCCCCTGGTTGCATCGTCGATGTAGAGCTTGCCGCGACGACTCTTGGTCATCCGGCCCACAGCGTATCCCTTGACCCCTTCGAAGCTGCCCTTCAAGAACTCAAATCCACTGTGCGCTGGCCCACGGTGGGCGCCAACTGTCGTGGAATTGTCACGGCAGATGTCCCTGAGCTAGGACTTAGTCGTGGAGCCATCGCAGCTAGGAAGCTTAAAGGGGTTAAACGGAACAAGGAACACGAGGGTTATACTGGTTCGGCCCCTTACGGTGAAGGTAAAAGCCTACGTCCAGTTGAGGTTGTATTGCTTGGGGTTTCAACGACCAGGAGCTAAACCGCCCTGCCTGGTTATCGATTTGATCTTGCTTGTCCCTGAACCGCCGCCGGGTCGTCCCTTTATATAGAGAGGCTGACGCCCAGCGGCTCTCAGAGTCCCGGCCGGCTCATAACAGTGTCCGGCTCGGACTCCTAACTATTCTTGCCTTACACTACAAGTCTTGCCATAATGGCGGTTTATAACTACGGGCCTTAAGCCATCTCCGGGTCTTAAGCCCATTATTGGCCCGCCGTCTTCAAGCTTGGTACTGGGCTTCGCGTGATGACCATTATGACGTAACCCGGCCCCTCCTGGGCGGGTGACTCTAATGGTTATATCCTCAACAGGGCTTGTGGCAGTGTCCCGGGGAGTTGAGCTCCGAGGTGTTGTCGTCACAATTTTATCGTTGCAGTTCTGGAGTACCTGAGTTTCGCCGACATCGAAAATCTCTCTTATGCAGTTGTTGGTGAGATCACCTCGACGCCACCCAGTACCGGGGCGGGAGTTCGGGAGTATTGCCATAACTCATATAACGGATGCTTTTCGAAGGTTGAGGTACACGATTTCCGAAGGTTTCTTGGTTATGTGTTGACGGATGGATACAGCTGGATCTAGGGATTGCTAGTTTGGGTGATATATTTTGTGTCCCCTGTATCCCCAACACCAGATTGGATAACCAGAAAGTTTCGGGAGTTTATAGGTGGGATTCAAGTAGCTCTTAGCATTTCTTCCCGCAGATATTTGGTTTGTGATTGGGTAATCCTTACCACTTATTTGTTCCAGTTGCACCTTGTTATTTTATTCATCAACCCTTTATCAAGTGGCTTCTCGCCTTATGGAAGTGTGATGATTTACTATGGAATTCATTCATTCATCCTCGTTCGAATGTTTATTATGAAGACTATATGTTGCAATTTCTATCCGTTGATTCAACTTGTCTATCTGTCTATCAAGATGCTAACGGATGTCACCCTCTTCAGGATGGCTCCGCCAACGCGTCAGAATCCGGAACGCAATGAGGGGAGTCAGGCGAACCCTCCGCCTCCGGAGGCATGACAAGCTATCATGGCAGCCACCAACGCCAATGCTTAGATGATTTTGCAACTCTTGCAAGAACGCACCCAAGGGCAAGGCAATCAAGGAAATCAAGGCCAAGGCAACAATCAGCCTCACTTCGCTACCCTCAACCAGTTCCTCGCAAATCAGCCGAAGTCTTTCAGCTACTGTGCCGAGGCCACAGACGCCGATGATTGGCTCGTGGACATCAACAAGCATTTTGAATGTAGCAATCTCAGGCCTGAGGACTTTGTCAAGTTCTCTTCTTTTCAACTCAAGGATCAAGCTGCCGAGTGGTATCAACAATACAAAGATTCCAGAGGAGGTCGTGTGATTACCTAGGATGATTTCCGCCGAGACTTCAAAGCTCACCACATTCCACAAAGTGTTGTTGAGAGCAAGCGTGAGGAGTTCCGCAATCTCAAGCAAGGCAGCATGTCCGTGTATCAATACAATACCCAGTTTCAGAAACTCGCTTGCTTCGCTAAGCAAGACGTTCCTGATGAAAAGAGTATGATCTATCAATTCAGAGGTGGCCTCAGAGAAGATCTGCAATTACCTCTCGTGCTTTTTGAGCCGACGAAGTATGATGATTTCTACAATATGGCACTGAAGCAAGAGGCTGCTCAGCTCAAGTGTGAGGCTTCTAAGAAGAGAGTCAGGGACACAGTTCAGTCTTCTTCTTCCTCACTAGTGGCTGCTAAGCAAGAGAAGTTATGGTTGCCTCCTCCTCCTCCGTTTTGTCAGCCTTTCCAGCAGAAGAACAAAGGTGGCCATGGATCTTCCCACCCACCCAACCCTGGCTATCAGAACAAGTCTCAGAATCAAGCTCCAAAGTCGAATGCTCCTTATCATCGTCCACTCTTAGAGCTGACTTGCAACAAGTGTCAGCAGAAAGGTCACTACGCTAACAAATGCTTCAACCAAAGGTGCCTTCCGCCTCCTCCTCCTGTGAGATCTTCCAGCAATGCAGTGGTCAAGCATAATCCCAAGTCTGCAAAGGTGAACATGATGAATGCAGCTCAAGCGGAGGAATCTACTGATGTGATAATGGGTAATCTCTCAGTTAATGATATTCCTGCAAAAGTCTTATTTGATACTGGTGCATCGCATTCTTTCATTTCAAGACCTTTTGTGGCTATGCATGATTTGGTTACTCAAGTATTGTCGAGTCCTTTGTCTATTGTTTCCCCGGCTCGGCAAATGACTTCTCGAGTATTCGTTCGGGATTCCGTTATCAAGATGGGCGATTATAAATTTCTGTCTTCTCCAATTGTTCTTGGTAACTCGGATATTGATCTAATTCCCGGGATGGACTGGCTTTCTAAGCACAAGGCTCAACTTGATTGTGCTGCCAGGGAAATTCAATTGACACACTCTTCTGAGGATGTGATCATTTATGCCGCTCGTGATGAGACCATTCGGTTATTTTCTCTCAATCAGAAGGGCGAGTTGGATGCTATTTCTCAAATTCCAGTCGTTTGTAAGTACCAAGATGTCTTTCCAGAAGAGCTTCTGGGTATGCCTCCTCACCGGCCAGTTGACTTCGTTATCGATCTTGAGCCTGGCACTGAACCAGTTTGCAAGCGTCCATACAAGCTTGGACCCAAGGAGCTGAAAGAATTGAAGAAACAGCTCGATGAACAAGAACATCTGGGTTTGATCAGACCGAGTTCATCTCCATGGGGTTGTGGTGTTCTTTTTGTCCAGAAGAAGGATGGCACGGACCGACTTTGTGTCGACTACCGTCCATTGAACAAGAAGACAATCAAGAACAAGTATCCACTTCCCAACATCAATGAGCTATTCGAGCAACTTAAGGGTGCTAAAGTATTCTCCCTCAACATACCATGGTGTCGCTTCGCTACAACCTTCTCACACGCTACCGCCAGACTCATAGCTGCAATGTCCATCCTACATGAATATACGGGTCTAAGATGACAATCAACAAAACACAAAATAAATCAAATGGAGCACAACACTTGGTTACTATTAAGGTGATCTTAGCCTTAATTATTTTCTTAAGCCTAACCCTAACCCCTAAGATGACCACTATCACAAAACTAGATCTAAGTACAAAAACAATTCTACAAACAATTCTAGGCACATAATATATAAGGAAATCACAAACATAACCCTAAATGCATCATACTAATTGATTTGACCACACCAAAATGATGAACTAGGGTACGCAATAAAATGAGGAAATGCACACAAAATAATGATCTCAACCAATCAAAATGAGGGTAAGTGAGAGGGGTACCTTGGGTGATGAAAGTGCTACGAATCCACTGGAGAAATGTCAACCAAATGAGAGAGATTTGTGCGGCTCTTGTGGTAGAAAGAGAGAGGGGGTGACTTGAGCTCGGGGGACAGGTGTGGGGTGACTTGTGCTGAATGAGTGAGTATGGGGGGACCAAAGGTCCCCCCTTCCAACCTTATCCACCCCAGGACCCTACCGCCAGGGCCCCTGGTGGTAGGTGTGAGTAGCATACCACCAGGATATGTGGCGGTAGGGCTCTTTTCCATGTCAGCTACAGCTGGCGTCTGTCAAGCGCCATCAGGTCACCTACCGCCAGGGACCCCGGCGGTAGGGTGTGGGGAGCTATCGTCGGGACCCCTGGCGGTAGGCAAAAGGGTCAGATCTTGAATTTTTTCAAACGGGGGTCATATCCCGAAATAGTACCACAAAAGGGTAAAAACACAAAATTTTGCCACTACTAGATCGGTACCCGGCTGTGGGCCTGGTGGAACGATGCTATGAGCATCTCCAAATCTGACCCGCAAACTGATAGGCAATTCATTCACACACAGAGGGATCTGTCCGTGGATACAGATGTGAGAGCAAGCCATTTAAAGCTAGTCGCATAGTCTGGTTGCATTTCAAACAAAATTTAATGAAATTGATCAAATTTGATTCAAACTCAAACAAACCATATGATATTCTTTAATTTAAATTAGGACCTCATAGGCCCTGCCACAAGAGCATAGTCTGGTTGCATTCCGTCGTATCTACTTTTCCTAATGCTTTTCCTCTTGTTTTGGACTCTAATTTGCATGATTTGAATGAAACTAACTCGGGTTGTCGCTGTTTTTAGCAGAACTACCATGGTGTTGTTTTTGTGCAGAAATAAAAGTTCTCGAAATGGAACTAAATTTTTTCAAGATTTTTTCAGAATAAAAGAAAAATACTGGAGCCAAGAACCACCGGAGGGGTCCCCTGGGTGAGCACAACTCACCAGGGCGCCCCCTCCAGGCATGCCCAGGTGGGTTGTGCCCACCTGGTGGCCCTGCAGACCCTATCTCCGTCTCCTTAAATACCTATATTTGGAGAGAAAAATCAAGGAGGAAGAATTATCTCGTTTCACGATACGGAGCCGCCGCCACCTCCTGTTTTTCATCGGGAAGCCAGATCTGGAGTCCGTTTTGGGCTCCGGAGAGGGGGGTCTTCGACCTTTGTCATCACCAACCCTCCTTCATTGCCAATTCCATCATGCTCCCCACCAGGAGTGAGTAATTCATTTGTAGGCTCACTGGTCGGTGAGGAGTTGGATGAGATTCATCAAGTAATCGAGTTAGTTCTGTTAGGGATTGATCCCTAGTATCCATTATGTTCTGAGATTGATGTTGGTATGACTTTACCATGCTTAATGCTTGTCACTTTGGGCCTGGGTGCCATGATTTCAGATCTAAACCGTTTATGTTTTCACCATTATATCTATGTTCTAGACCAGATCTTGCAAGTCATATTCACCTATTACGTGTTATGATCCGTAAACCCCGGAGTGATAATAGTCGGGATACTTTCCGGTGATGACCGTAATTTGAGGAGTTCATGTATTCACTATGTGTTAATGCTTTGTTCTGGATCTCTATTAAAAGAAGGCCTTAATATCCCTTAGTTTCCTTATGGACCCTGCTGCCATGGGAGGTTAGGACAAAAGATGTCATGCAAATTCTTTCCATAAGCACGTATGTCTATTTACGGAATACATGCCTACATTATATTTATGAACTGGAGCTAGTGTTGTATCGCCCTAAGTTATGACTGTTATATGATGAATGTCATCCAACGGATTCACCGTTCCAATGCCTACGGATTTCTCATATATTATTCTTGCTAATTTACTATTGATGCTGTTACTGTTTCATTTGTTACAAAACTATTGCTATCATTGCTAACGTTATTGTTACTATTACCACCGCTATCAAAATTATCATACTACTTTGATACTGATCATTGGCTGCAGATAATTAATCTCCATGCGTGGTTGAATTGACAACTCAGCTGCTAATACTTGCAAATATTCTTTGGCTCCCCTCTTGTCGAATCTATAAATTTGGGCTGAATACTCTACCCTCAAAAACTGTTGCGATCCCCTATAATTGTGGGTTATCAAGACCTTTTCCTGGCGCCGTTGCCGGGGAGCATAGCTATATTTGTTGAGTCACTTGGGATTATTATCTATTTATCACTATGAAGAATCTGAAAGATACCAAGACTAGGTTTTTCCCTCTAAGATGAGGGGAGGTAAGGAACTGCCATCTAGCTCCGCACTTGATTCACCTTCTATTTTGAGTAGACTTGCAATGCCACCACATGCTATTAATCCTGATATGTGGCAAATTATTAATGATGCTACTTCTCCTATGAATGATACTCATGATGATGCTAGTACCTTGCTTGATGATAATATGCCACTAGGTGAATTTCTTGATGAACTTGCTAGAGCTAAAGATATTGAGAATATTGAAACTGATGAAATTGCTGAAACTAATGAAGTACTTGAAACTGAAAATCATGAAACACCTATTAGACCTAGCTCTCCTAGATATGAATTGCCTAAGATACCTGAAGGTTATGTTATGGATGAGGAGACAACTATAGATTTTCTGGCTCGCAATGATAGAGATGATCTTAAGAAATTATTATGCAAACTAAAGGAAAAATCTTTGAATGCTAGAATGAAAAGTGATCCTAAGTTTGGTAGTTCACCTATCTTTGTTGATGATAAGGATTGTGAATTCTCTATCGACCCAGAGTTAATTACTTTGGTTGAATTTGACCCTTTCCATTGTTATGAAACTAAAACTGTTGTGGCACATCTTACTAAGTTGTATGATATAGCCACCCTTTTTGCTCATGATGAGAAAATTCACTACTATTATATCCTCAAGTTATTTCCGTTCTCATTAAAGCGTGATGCTAAGATATGGTATAATACTCTTGCTCCTAGTTGTGTGCGTAGTCCCCAGGATATGATTTACTAATTCTCTGAAAAATATTTTCCTGCTCATAAGAAACAAGCTGCCTTATAGGAAATTTTTAACTTTGTGAAAATTGAAGAAGAGAGTCTCCCACAAGCTTCGGGGAGGCTTCTCCAATTGCTTAATGCCTGATCATCCTTTTAAGAAAAATGAAATACTTGATATCTTCTATAATGGACTAACCGATGCTTCTAGGGACTTCCTAGATAGTTCTACTGGTTGTGTTTTCAGGGAACGAACTGTTGAACAAGCTGAGGAATTATTGAATAACATATTGAAAAATTATGATGATTGGACTCTTCCTGAACCACCTGCTAAACCCACTCCAAAGAAGAGGGGTATCTTATATCTTAGTCCCGAAGATATGCAAGAGGCAAAGAAAAGTATGCAAGAAAAATGTATTAAAGCTAAAGATGTCAAAATTTACCTCCTATCGAAGAAATACATGGACTTGACACACACACCACCACCACAGGTGGTAGAGGTAAACTCCTTAATAAAATTTGATGAAAGTGACATCCCTTACAACAAACATCCCAGTCATTGCCTTTATGAGTTTGATAACTACATTAGAAAATAAGATCACTTCTATTTCTGATGCTGAAACTCAATCTAGTAATGAACATTCATCTAGTGATAATGAAAAATATAATGATGATGTTCATGAAGACACTCAACTAGACAAAGATAAAGAACCAGATAATGATATTGAAATAGAACCAGCTGTTGATCTTGATAACCCACAACCCAAAAATAAAATATATGATAAAAGAGACTTTGTTGCTTGAAAACATGGAAGGGAAAGAGAGCCACGGGTTCAAAAACCCATGCCTTTTCCACCCAAATCAACTAAGAAAAAGGATGATGAGGAATTTGAATAGTGTGCTGAAATCATTAGGCCAGCCTTTTTGCGCACTCGCTTGATTAATATTTTTAAGATGGACCCTTATGCAAAATATATGAAAGATATCATCACTAATAAAAGGAAAATACCTAAAGCTGAACTCTCCACCATGCTTGCTAATTATTCTTTTGAGGATGGAGTACCTAAAAAACTTGGAGATCCGGGAATACCAACTATACCTTGCTCCATCAAAAGAAACTATGTGAAAACTGCTTTGTGTAATTTGGGAGTTGGTGATAGTGCTATGCCTTTCTCCTTATATAAAAGACTTGACTTGAATAAACTCACACCTACTGAAATATCCTTGCAAATGGCTGACAAATCAACTGCCATACCTATCGGTATTTGTGAGGATGTGCCCGTTGTTGTTGCAAATGTTACTATCTTAACAGACCTTTGTTATACTTGAGATGCCCGAGGACGACAACATGTCGATTGTCCTTGGCTGACCATTTATAAATACTGTAGGGGCTCTTATTGATTGCAATAAAAGCAAGGTCACTTTTCATATCAATGGTAATGAGCATACGGTGCACTTTCCGAAGAAACAATTCCAAGTGAATGGTATTAATGTTATTGAAAAAAATTCGATGCTCACTATTGGAAGTTTTCAACTACCTCTACCTATTGCCAAAAAGAAATATGATATACTCATTGTTGGGGACATGAATATCCCTCATAGGGGTAACTTAGCATTTTACGGAAGTTCTTCGGTTTCATGCTAATCAAAGGTGGTTGGTAATAAGACTTGATCGACCTTATAATGGATCATTTTTGAGAGGTATGAAGTTCATGAATTTAGTAGGCACTACCGTCTGTTCTTACCTTTTATTTTCTGATTTTCTTAGTTAAATAAAATAAAATGCCATGTTTATCCTGTTTTCTGGATTTTCCGTGCAATAAACAAATGACCCAAAAATAAAAGTTCTCAGAATGTCCCAAAGGTATCTATAATTTTTTGTTGTTCCATGCTATTCTATTATCATTCTTGGATGTTTTACAATCATTTTATTGCAACTTTATATCATTGTTTGGGACTAACCTATTGACATAGTGCCTAGTGCCAGTTGCTATTTTTTGCTTGTTTTTTACTTTGTAGAAAATCAATACCAAACAGAGTCGAAACGCGCGAAACTTTTTGGAGAATATTTCTGGGCGAGAAGACGCATGATGGGCCAAAGAAGTACGAGAGGGGTACCCCAAGGGGGGCACAACCCACCTAAGCGTGCCCTGGTGGGTTGTGCCCACCTCGGTGGCCTCCCGCACCGTCTCTTTGCTCTATAAATATCCCAATATTCCAAAAACCCTAGGGAAGTCGATGAAACACAATTCCAGCTGCCGCAAGTTCCAGAAACCACATATCCAATCTAGACACCATCACGGAGGGGTTCATCATCCTCATTGGTGCCTCTCTGATGATGTGTGAGTAGTTCATTGTAGACCTACGGGCCTGTAGTTAGTAGCTAGATGGCTTCCTCTCTCTCTCTTTTGATTCTCAATACAATGGTTCTTGGAGATCTATTTGATGTAAATCTTTGTGCGGTGTTTTTGTTCATATCTGATGAACTTTGAGTTTATGATGAGATCTATGTTTTATCCATGAAAGTTATTTGAGTCTTTTGATCTCTTATATGCATGATTACTTATAGCCTCGTATTTCTTCTTTGAATCTTTGGTTTAGGTAGGCCGACTAGATCGATTTTTCTTGCCGTGGGAAGAGGTGCTTTGTGATGGGTTTGATCTTACGGTGCTCAATCCCAGTGACAGAAGGGGAAATGACACATATGTATCATTGCTATTAAGGATAACAAGATGGGGTCTATTCCTACATGAATAGATCTTGTCTACATCATGTCATCATTCTTATTGCATTACTCCGTTTCTCCATGAACTTAATACACTATATGCATGCTGGATAGTGGTCGATGTGTGGAGTAATAATAGTAGATGCATGCAGGAGTCGGTCTACTAATCTTGGATGTGATGCCTATATAATGATCATTGCCTGGATATCATCATAATTATTTGAAGTTCTATCAATTGCCCAATAGTAATTTGTTTACCCACCGTATGCTATTTTTCTCGAGAGAAGCCACTAGTAAAATCTACGGCCCCCGGGTCTCTTCTTTATCATATTTGCCTTCAAGATCTTTTTTTATTTGCTTTTATTTTCAGATCTATTAATCAAAAAAGGCAAAATACCTTGCTGCAATTTTTTGTTATTTATTATATCTCGCGTTCCCGCGAGATTTATTTATCCAATCTACTACAATTTTATCTATCTTTTTACCCGGGAGGGATGACAACCCCTCTTTTACTTTGGGTTGCAAGTATTTGTTCTTTGTGTGCAGGTACCGTTCACGTAGTGTTGCGTGGTTCTCCTACTGGTTCAATAACCTTGGTCACATCACTGAGGGGAAATACCTACCATAGTTGTGCTGCATCATCCCTTCCTCCTTGGGGAAATACTGACGTAGTTCAAGCCGCATAAAAAGGAATTTCTGGCGCCGTTGCCGGGGAGACATCATCAACATCTACCAGGTTCCTAATCACAAATCTCATCTCCTTGCAATTTGCATTATTTGCCATTTGCCTCGCGTTTTCGTCTCCCCACTTCATAATTTTTTTCCGTTTTATTTGCCATCTTTTTCATCCGCGTCTCTCGTTGGAAATTTTGTTTGCTAGGATTTGTCACCATGAGTGACTTTGATATGGCAGAAATAGATGATGGCCTAACTCCACGAATTGGACGATCTGGCAATCTGGATTCTAAAACTTTTGTTTTGGGACAAGGGAATGTTATAGGAAAAGAACGTATCCAAGAATTTTTCAATTGTGTTGGAAATTTAAGTCTTGACAACGTTCCTATACTTAAAAGAACTAAATCTTATGCAGAAGCTATTTCAGCACTAGTTCTAAAACTTGAAAATAAATTTATCCGTACCCATCCTACCTTGCAAAGATTGTTTTTTGAGTTACCAGTTATAAAGAATCCCGAAGCTAAAAAGTTGGCCACCCTTGTTCTTATGAATGAATTTGATTACATGGTACGAGAAGCTAGGGAAATTTTTGATCTCTATGGTATGAATCGTGAAAAACCGGTGATAGATGAAATTCGTTATAATAGTGATTATGTGGTAAGACATTTGCTTGGAGATAATCAAATCTTTGATGAGAATCTTAAAAAGGAATTCCCTGTTTTAGATATAATCCAACAAGTTTTCAATGATGCTAATCAACACTATTCTTGGATTGTTGCCGGAAATCAAAGGGGATATGATGATAAGCAACTTGATAGTGCTAAATTCGCTATGGATAAGGTGTTTTATGTTGTTTTTGCAAAAGCTCCCGACGAAAAAACCTCTAAGGAAAATGAAACCAAAGATGACAACACTTAGATCTATGCATTATGCCTAGCTAGGGGCATAAAACGATAGCGCTTGTTGGAA
This sequence comes from Triticum aestivum, assembly GCF_018294505.1. NCBI lineage: Eukaryota > Viridiplantae > Streptophyta > Magnoliopsida > Poales > Poaceae > Triticum > Triticum aestivum. Next base: position 326,351,840 of record NC_057796.1, on the reverse strand, counting down.
GGCAACCCAATGAATAAAATTTATTTTTGTCTTTTTCTTTCTGTTCTTGAGTGTTTGCACAATTATTCTACTGTTATGATTGTGTTTTTATGTTTTAATTAGTGTTTGTGCCAAGCAAAGCCTTTGGGATCATGCTGGGTGATAGTTGAGTTGATCTTGTTGAAAAACAGAAACTTTGTGCGCAAGTCGTAGAATTTTAAAAAATCACAGAAGCGTGATAAAATTCTGAATTTTTTACACAAGATTGACATACAAATTTCCCACGTTGTCCTAACTTTTCAGAATTTTTGGAGCTACAGAAGTATTCGAAGATTTTAGATTACTATAGACTATTCTGTTTTTGACAGATTCTATTTTTTGCGTTGTGTGCTTATTTGGATGAATCTATAGTTTGTATTGAAGGGTATATGCTATAGTAAAGTTGGAATACAGTAGATATAATGCAAAAATAAAATATGAATGGGTTTGCAACAGTACTTAGAGTAGTGGTTTGCTTTGTTATACTAACGGATCTCACGAAGGTTTTGTTGAGTTTTGTGTGATTGAAGTTTTCCGGTATTGGGTGAGATCATGATGGATGAAGGAATAAGGAGTAAGAAGAGCCTATGCTTGGGGATGCCCATGGCAGCCCAAGCTATTATCTAAAAGTGAAGCAAGCAACTAAGCTTGGGGATGCCCGAGTGGCATCCCCTCTTTCTTCTAACGACCATTGGTATTTTACTTGGAGCTATATTTTTATTCATCACATATCATGAGTTTTGCTTGGAGCGTCTTGTATGATATGAGTCTTTGCTTGTTTTGCTTTTTATTTTGTGTCATCTATCCTTGCTGGACACACCTATTTGAGAGAGCCAAAATTATGCTATGATTTGTTAGAATTGCTCTATATGCTTCACTTAAATCTTTTCGAGCTATGGAATTGCTCTAGTGCGTCACTTATATCTTTTTGAGCATGGTGTGCTTTGGTATTTTTGAAGAAATGCTCTCATGCTTCACTTAGATTTATTTGAGAGTTAGCAAAAAATTTAAGAAAATTCTCTCATGCTTCACTTAAATTATTTTGAGACAAGAATATTTTTATGCTCGTGTTCTTCACTTAGATTTGTTTGAGCTATCAAAAACAACATATGAAATTAGTCCCAAAGTGATAGATATTCAAGAGGGCTATTATAAGAACTTTCCTGAAGATCATTGGACAAAATAAATTTGATTCTTTGTAATAGTTTTGCGATATGATGATATAATATGTGAGTCATGTTGATGAGTAATTATGGTTTAGTAAGAATATTGATGTTAAGGTTTGTGATTCCCTATGTAAGCACGAAAGTCAATAGTTATGCAATGAAATTACATCCTACTTATGGTGCATTATTCAGTGTTAGTTATGCTTAATGCTCGCTTATGAGCTTTTTTGACTTGGTTGGATGCTTCTCAATCTTTTGCTAGCCTTCATTTGCACTAAGTATGATTACTACTTGTGCATCCAAAAGCCTTAAACCAGTTTTGCCATATGAGTCCACTATACCTACCTATATGCGGTATTCTTTTTTTGTTCTAAGCAAATTTGTATGTGCCATCTCTAATTTTGAAAATAAATTTCCTTTTTGTTTGCTTGTACCACTCATGAAACGGTAGGGGGTGGCTGATATTTTCCCATGCTAGATGTGTTATTCTCAAGATGAGTGTTTATTCACTTGTCATTGCATGAGAGTACGACAAAGGTATTAGGGATGCCTAGTCCCGAAAGGAAAATGAATTTACTTTATGTTGTCAAATAATAAATTCCTTGGAAAGTGTTGGTATGGACGGCACCCATGGATTCGGTTGGCCGCGGAATGTGAAAGTATGGTGGAAAAAGGAATGAACTTTATTTCCTATTTGGGAACCGCCTATGACATATCTAGCATGGAAAGTATCGGGAACTACTCGATCGTTTTTGTTGGTAGTAAAAGCATGCCACACAAAATGTTTTATCTCTATCTTTTTCACTTTGAGCTGTGGCACCTCTACAAATCCCTACTTCCCTCTATGAAGGGCTTTTCTATTTTACTTTATGCAATTTATTTTTACTTGAGTCTCCATCTTCTCTTATAAAGCACCAATTAAGGGGCACTATGATCATACTTGAGCATTGGGTCTAGCTAATATGCGAGTGTGTTTCATGAATGGTTCAATGATTGAGCATAATGGGCTAGGGATAACTTGCTTTAGTGTTGATATTTTGAAAGACATGGTTTCTTCTTGATATGCTTGAGTATTGAAATCTTCATGTCAAAACTAGACTATTGTTTTGAATCATATAAAAGTCCAAATGTCCATACTACAAAGAAAAGAATATGTGATGCACATGTTAGACAGTTTTTATCATTTACCTACTCGAGGATGAACAATAATTAAGCTTGGGGATGCCGATACGTCTCCAACGTATCTATAATTTTTTATTGTTCCATGTTGTTATATTATCATTCTTGGATGTTTTACAATCATTTTATAGCAACTTTATATCATTTTGGGACTAACCTATTGACATAGTGCCAGTGCCAGTTGCTGTTTTTTTACTTCACAGAAAATCAATACCAAACGGAGTCCAAACGCAGGGAAACTTTTGGAGAATTTTTCTTAGCCAGAAGACACAGGATGGGCAACAGAAGTACCATAGGGGTGCCCCGAGTGGGGCACAACCCACCTGGGCGCGCCTGGGGGCCCAGGCACGCCCTGGTGGGTTGTGCCCACCTCGGTCTCCCGCACCACCTCTTTGCTCTATAAATACATCAATATTCCACAAACCCTAGGGGAGTCGACGGAACACAATTCCAGCCGCCGCAAGTTCCAAAAACCACAGATCCAATCTAGACACCATCATGGAGGGCTTCATCATCCTCATTGGTGCCTCTCCGATGATGTGTGAGTAGTTCATTGTAGACCTACGGGCCTGTAGTTAGTAGCTAGATGGCTTCCTCTCTCTCTCTTTTGATTCTCAATACAATGGTCTCTTGGAGATCTATTTGATGTAAATCTTTGTGCGGTGTTTTTGTTCATATCTGATGAACTTTGAGTTTATGATGAGATCTATGTTTTATCCATGAAAGTTATTTGAGTCTTTTGATCTCTTATATGCATGATTACTTATAGCCTCGTATTTCTTCTTTGAATCTTTGGTTTAGTTAGGCCGACTAGATCGATTTTTCTTGCCGTGGGAAGAGGTGCTTTGTGATGGGTTTGATCTTACGGTGCTCAATCCTAGTGACAGAAGGGGAAATGACACATATGTATCATTGCTATTAAGGATAACAAGATGGGGTCTATTCCTACATGAATAGATCTTGTCTACATCATGCCATCGTTCTTATTGCATTACTCCATTTCTCCATGAACTTAATACACTAGATGCATGCTGGATAGCGGTCTACTAATCTTGGATGTGATGCCTATATAATGATCATTGCCTCGATATCGTCATAATTATTTGAAGTTCTATCAATTTCCCAACAGTTATTTGTTTACGCACTGTATGCTATTTTTCTCGAGAGAAGCCACTGGTGAAATCCACGGCCCCCCGGTGTCTTCTTTATCATATTTTCCTTCGAGATCTATTTTTATTTGCTTTTGTTTTCAGAACTATTAATCCAAAAACCCAATAATACCTTGCTGCATTTTTTGTTATTTATTTTATCTCGCGTTCCCGCGAGATCTATTTATCCAATCTAGTACAATTATCTATCTTTTTACCTGGGAGGGATTGACAACCCCTCTTTTACGTTGGGTTGCAAGTATTTGTTCCCTGTGTGCAAGTACCATTCACGTAGTGTTGCGTGGTTCTCCTACTGGTTTGATAACCTTGGTCTCAACACTGAGGGAAATACCTACCGTAGATGTGCTGCATCATCCCTTCCTCTTTGGGGAAATACCGACGTAGTTCAAGCCGCATTAGGTCCCCATGTGGCCCCCCTCACTTATCTCTTTAGCCCATGTCATATCCTACCTCCAGAAAAAAATCACCATTCTCTCTCTCTCTCTCGTGTTCTTGCCATCAAACCCGCGGATTTCAATCTCTTTGCTCGAGGCTCCGTTTCCAAAACTGTTTTGAGGGATTGCTACTTGGTATGTGACTCCTCCATTGGTCCAATTAGTTTTTGCTGTAGTGGTTTATATTTTGAATAATTAGCTACTCTTGGTGCTGCAGTAGATGAGCTTGCATGTTAAATTCTTAGACTTCTAAGTAGTTTGAATGCTCAATATAGCCTCTATGCATGCTTATGGGTAGTTGCTATCAATCTTGTGAAGTTTTGTTGACAGAAATTTTGTGGACTAAAAATTTCAGAATTTTATTTATAGGAATAAGATGAGTTTCTTTAGAAAGTTTGCCTCCAAGAAAAGTGCCAAGAGAGTGATTGGGGAATCATTGGACAATGACCTCCATACTCGGAGAAGGGCGGAGGTGCGGCCGTGCGAATGGCCGCATAACCCCTTCATGGATGGAGGCAGAATCCGTCAAGAGTTTGCACAATTTGCTGCTAATGCTGGCCTCACCGACTTCATCGCAGCTGAGTGTGAACAATATCATCTCCTTACAAATTCTTTTGTGCAAAATTTTCATTTTCTGAGTACGAATAACCCCCCTAAGGTGCAGTCTAATTTATATGCTAAAACCCGTCAGATACCACTTACTGATTTTTGTGATTAATGCTTGATCCCTTCTGACGGGGAAATAAGAGAGCCTAGGCCTGCAGAATTTGAGGACTTTTATCGTACTCTGTCAGTGGGAGATGAGAGAGGGGTATCGTGTGTTACCTCCACTAGCTTGCAGTTTCCTTCTATGCATTATTTTGCTTTATTCATTGCGAAGTGTTTACTTGCTAGAGAGAACATTGGTGCACTTAGTGCCCCCGATTTCGCTGTCTTATGCCGTGCACTATACGGTGATAACAACTTTAGCCTAGGGGCTATTATTGCACGTCGTCCACACCTTAACGGGACCAAGGGTAAAATTCATGGCGGTATTTACGCTACTCGCTTAGCGAGTCACTTTAACATTCTGATACACCAACATGATCATTGCTTTCCCAAGGTTTACTTAGATCATCAGGCGATGGCAGCTCATTAGTTTATTGATGGCGAAGTGATAACCCACAAGTATAGGGGATTGCAACAGTTTTCGGGGGTAGGGTATTCAACCCAAATTTATAAATTCGACACAAGGGGGGCCAAAGAATATTAGCAAGTATTAGCAATTGTGTTGTCAATTCAACCACACCTGGAGATTAATTATCTGCAGTAAAGTGATCAGTAGCAAAGTAGTATGATAGTTTTGATAGTAGTGGTAGCAGTAACACTAACGGTAACAATGATAACAATGATATTGTAACAAGTGTAATAGTAACATTAGCAGTAGTAACTTAGCAAGGGAAATATGTAGGAAATTTGTATGCATTGGATCGGTCAATTTGTTGGATGATATTCAGGCGATACAAAACTAGCTCCATTTCATAAATATAATGTAGGCATGTATTCCGTAAATAGTCATACGTGCTTATGGAAAGAACTTGCACGACATCTTTTGTCCTACCCTCCCATGGCAGTGGGGTCCATAAGGAAACTAAGGGATATTAAGCCTCCTATTAATAGAGAACCGGAACAAAGCATTAACACATAGTGAATACATGAACTCCTCAAACTACGGTCATCATCGGAAAGTATCCCGACTATTGTTACTCCGGGGTTTACGGATCATAACACGCAATAGGTGAATATGACTTGCAAGATCGAATCTAGAGCATAGATATAATGGTGAAAACATAAACGGTTCAGATCTGAAATCATGGCACCCGGGCCCAAAGTGACAAGCATTAAGCATGGCAAAGTCATAACAACATCAATCTCAGAACATAGTGGATACTAGGGATCAAACCCTAACCAAACTAACTCGATTACATGATGGATCTCATCCAACTCCTCACCGACCATTGAGCCTACGAAGGAATTACTCAGTCCCGGTGGGGAGCATCATGAAATTGGTGATGAAGGAGGGTTGGTGATGACGAAGATTGAAGATCCCCCTCTTCGGAGCCCAAAACGGACTCCAGGTCTGGCCTCCCGATGAATAAGAGGAGGTGGCGGCAGCTCCGTATCATGAAATGAGATAATTCTTCCTCCCTAGTTTTTCTGTACAAATATAGGTATTTGTGGAGTCGGAGATAGGGTCTATGGGGCCACCAGGTGGGCACAACCCACCTGAGCGCGCCTAGAGGGGGGGCGCCCTGGTGGGTTGTGCTCACCCAGTGGGCCACTCAGGTGGTTCTTGGCTCCAGTATTTCTCTTTTATTCTGAAATAAATCTCCAAAAAGTTTTGTTCCATTCCGAGAACTTTTATTTCTACACAAAAACAACGCCATGGTAGTTCTGCTTGAAACAACGTTAGTCCAGGTTAGTTTCATCCAAATCATGCAAATTAGAGTCCAAAACAAGAGGAAAAGCGTTAGGAAAAGTAGATACAATGGAGATCATGCCAATTATCTTCACAAGCTCTTTCATCTCCTCATTGCTGCCAATCCCCCGCGGGCACCTCTCCTACCGGCTGCCACTTTGGCTCCGGCAGCCACATAGCAACCTTCCTCAAGTCGCCAACCATGGGACCAGTTAAGCTCAACTTAGATCGGGGCAAGGCTTTCCAAAGTGAGATGAGAAGAAAGTTTGGACACCCAGTGGTTTTCTCCCCTAGCTTTCGCAAGAGAGAATTCACATTGGTGGCATCTTTCTGCCAATCTACATTCAAGCTTGACTGCCACACGGTTAGTGTTGCTCTCCAATCTTGCTTTGGTAGTTACACACAAGGTTTCCGTGTTGTTTGGCTAAAGGATCGTTCCTTTCGGTCCTCGGTGGCCTCCAAGGAAGTGGGATTTGAGATCTATAATGCGGGTCGTATCATTGAGAATGATTTCGAGTTAGTTTTTAGCCTTTGGGGTCATGGTGGCCCTAACTGGTGTCGTGAAGAAGCCTTGTTCTACAAGGAGGAAGAAATTCCTGGACCCTAGTTGGCCGTAATGGTCGTCCGGTGAACCCTGCCAACTCCGGTGATCACCGTGCTCGGCAGGTCCGGGTCAACGGTGACATTTCAGTTTTTGCTAGGCTTTCAATGCCTCCTAATTCTCGGAGCAATCATAGGGAGACCACTAATCCTCCTTTGAGGGACATGACTAACACCGGTGCTTCATCACCGGGTGGGAGTAGAAGTGGTGCACGTCGTCACAACGTCTGATGCCATGCATGCAGCCAGTTGGGCCATGTCGCCAAATTTTGTGATGCACCGCGCCTTTCTGGGCTTTGGCCTTTCTTTTATTTTGACACCTTTCCTGGGCCGCCTAAATTTGCTTGGGCCGATGGAGTCGTGGGAGACTAGATCTGTGCGGCTGGGCCGGCACCTCCAGTCAAAGTTGCTTCCTCCTTTAGCGAGATGATTGAGGAATTGTTTCCTAATTTCCACCCCCGTCAGCCCCCTGTCTCCTCACCTTCCGCTGCTATCACCACTATTCAAACCTCACAGGCAGCTCGGCCTTGCATCTCCACCTCCGCTCCTCTCATGGCCAACATTCCAATCGACCCTCGGCCATTTGTGCCCCATGGTTTTGAGATTCAGCACATCGAGGGAAGAAACTCTGTGCAGAGAGTAGTGCTCCCTCACCGCGCCCGTCGTCATGAAGATTGGGCTATTGTGACTATCAATCCGCTGCCAGACGAGGTTTTCTTCCAGAATGTTAGAGATGTTGTTGAGGAGTTCCTTCTCTCTGTGCATGCTTATGTACGTGATATTCAAGAGTGTCCTTTTGGTGAAGCCTACGTGCAGTTTGTGAGGGTGAGAGACAGAGACAGACTAGTTAGGGGCAGTCCGCATGCTTTTGGCAATATCTTCCTCTCTTTTGTCAAGCATAATGAAGGGAGGAATTGGAGGCGTGCCTATTTCAATAGAGATGTCTGGTTGTTGCTTACTGGTGTTCCATTTGATTTCTGGACTATTGAATATCTGACCCATGCCATTAGCAAGTTTGGTAGGCTGTTGCTGTGATAGATCTGATTAGTATCCCCAAGAGCCTAAGATGGTATGCGGGAGAGGGTTTTGAAGAAGACACCTGGTCCTATTCAGTAGAAGTTTTGCTAGAACAGATGCTGGGGGTGGACCAGCTGATTAGGACCCCATTCCACCACCTCGTGTTGATCCCCACCCCTTGCCTAAAAATGCTGAAAATCCTCCAGCTTTTGTACAAGACAACAATTAGTTAAACAATAATATGGCAGATGATGGTGAGTGGGATGATGGGGGACATTGGGACATGCCCAAACAAGAAGGACAAGAGGTCATGCAGCCATAAATTCAGGAAGAGTTGGTTGTGGATAATGAAGAGCTTCATGCTAATGGAAACATCTTGTCTTCTGTCATTTCAATGTCAGATGGGGCCTCTGTCAATGAATTAGCAGACCTGGTCACATACCATGCACCTGTCATTCCTTTGCCTGCCCCACAAGCACCACCATCTCCTGTTGGGGGATTGTCCTTTTGAATCTCATGAATGCCTATAATGAGGAGGATCAAGAGACTATTGTGCAGCTAGCCCCTCAAGACAATTCTGCTGATGTTGCTATTGAAGCAGAGCAAGTTCCTGCGGTTTTTGAGGGCCAAACTGACGTGATTACTGTTGAGACAAGTGTGGTCAGCGAGAAGGATGAGTTCTTTGTTGCAGCTCCTCATGTGCTTATTGCAGCTGAAGATGTCAGTGTTGCAGAAGTTCAAGGCCCAGCACCATTTGAGAAAATTGTTGCACAACAGGAGTCCCAAGCTACAATGCCAGGTGATTCTCTGCCTACTGTCCCTGAGAAACATGGTGATGATAATCAACAAACCTGTCTGCAATTCTTAAATGAGCATTTCTTCCAAAAAAATTGTGATTACACATTACTTGAACTTAAGAAGGTCGAGTTGTTGGCTCGTTCTTCAAACTTGATAACAGTTTCTAATGAGGGCCTGCTGATTTGGAAAGAGCATTTTTCTACTAAGCCTGCTCCAAATGTCAAGCACTCTTCTGTTAAGGTACCTGACACATGGTTCAATTTCATAGTCCATTTACTCATGACACCAGATAAATTTGACTAGACTATGCACATGTTGAAATCTCCATTATGGGAATTACTAGTTATTGGGGATATAAATATTGGGTATGACCCGCCCATGAGGGGCCGGGTCATTCCACTGGCGGTTTAACAATAGCAAAGCCCATGAACATGATTAAAGACGGTGGGTCACGAAGCAGGCTTACTAAAAGGCCCGAAGCCCAAAGGCGACTTGAGGCCTACAGGTGTAAACCGCCCTATACGTGTGACTTGTAATGTAAGGCATGTATAGTTAGTCACCTAGCCGGACACGTTGTGTATGAGCCGGCCAGGACTCTATGATCCGCGGGGCGTCATCCTGTGTATATAAAGGGACGACTTCGCGGTGGTTTAGGACAAGAGAGAATAGATCGAAAGCTAGGTCAAGCGTATTCGCTCCCTGGTAATCGAGACATAAGCAATACCACCTCAAACTGGATTAGGCCTTTACCTTCACCGAAAGGGGCTGAACCAGTATAAACTCCTTGTGTCCTTTGTCCCGTATAACCCCTTCAAGCTAACCTAGTTGCGATGGCTCCACGACAAAGTCCTTCTGCTAGGACATCTGCCGTGACAATTCCACGACAATTGGCGCCCACCGTGGGGCCAGCGACACGGTGATTTCAAGTTCTCATAGGGTAACTTCGAAGGGATCAAGGGATACTGTCGTGGAATTGTCACGGCAGATGTCCTCGTGCAAGGACTTAGTCGTGGAGCCATCGCAGCTAGGAAGCTTAAAGGGGTTAAACGGGACAAGGAACACGAGGGTTATACTGGTTTGGCCCCTTACGGTGAAGGTAAAAGCCTACGTCCAGTTGAGGTGGTATTGATTAGGGTTTCGATGACCAGGAGCTAAACCGTCCTGCCTGGTTATCGGTCTTGTCTTTCTTGCCCCTAACCGCCGCCAGGTCGTCCCTTTATATAGAGAGGTTGACGCCCAGCGGCTCTCAGAGCCCCGGCCGGCTCATAACAGTGTCCGGCTCGGACTCGTAGCTATTCTTGCCTTACACTACAAGTTTCACCCTAACGGCGGTTAACACTACGGGCCTTAAGCCACCTCCGGGTCTTAAGCCCATGATTGACCCGCCGTCTTCAATTTTGGTGCTGGGCTTCACATGATGACCATTATGAGTGACCCGGCCCCTCCTGGGCGGGTGACTCTAATGGTTATATCCTCAACATTAGGCCCCAGATTGATTTGAACCGGTTCATGTCAATCTTCAATTCCTTTGAGAGAGAAAATCTTCCGGCTTATGGTCGTGCGAAGGTTATAACCCGCCGTGACGTCATCTTCTGGATTCCTGGTAACCCGCCATGACGTCATCTTCCATTAAGTCCATTTTTTTATTCTGTTATACTCCAACGGATCTTATCTTTAATGGCTATCCCGAAAATCGAGGCGCTTTCGTGGCACGATAATCACGTCACGGCCTCCTCGTTTCTCGCGCCCACTTATTAGCCGCACCTTCTAAATAAGCCCGGTCCATGAGCCTTCCCTCACTTGTCGCCTCCATCTTCTTCCTCCTCTCGCCACTGTACTGCCGCGCGAGCTCCGCCACCGCCGCCGCGGGTCTCCTCGTCTTCTCCAACTCAGGCCGCTGCATCAACCTGACGTGACCAGAAAAACGCGACGAACCTCCGCAGTAACTCCGCATCTGTAAGTCCCTGCACCTCTCCACCGTAGATCCGTATTTAGGGTTCCGCTGTTCTTCCTCTGTTCTTTGTTGTTCTTCTCGAGTTCCCTGTAGTTCTTCCACTACAGTCATGTTTGATCCAAAAGTAGTACGGAGCTCCTGTGGTAGTTGTTGTGCATCCATTTTTACGCTAGTAGATCCCCTTTGTCTGCAATAAGATCTCGTTCTGAATCCATGAACTTATTCTGCATCAGTTCTAGGTCTAGAAATTTTTCTTTTTAACCGACCGTTTGATCCAAAATAATTACTGCGATCTGTGAAACTTGTTTGCGCCACACTTAGTCAAAATTGCATCTGTTTAGCTATGGCGGCTCATGTTTTCGGCTTAAAAGAATCCACGCGCTGTAAAGCTTCCGGCTCATTTATGATCAAGCTGTAGACAACTTGAATTACTCACGACGCCCACAGCGGCTTAGATAACCCGACGGAATTAGCCATGTATCATTAGGCCCCTTCATAAGCTGCCATTTTGAGCGTTGAACTGTAAATCTCCTCCGGCTTATAATTGAACCGGACATTTCCCTTTTGTCATAGGCTTCATCTTTCACAATGCCACCCAAGGCTCCCAAGGCACCCATCACATGCAACTGGATGAGATCCAATGTCACTGTTGACACTTTAGCCGATTTCGTGAAGACGGGTTACCTGCCCAAGAAGGAGGTCATGTCTTATCGTGCCCCTGACCCGTCAGAGGAAAGACCTCAACCTAGAGATGGCGAAGTAGTGATATTTGCTGATCACATGAGCCGGGGCTTCGCACCGCCCGGCTCAAAATTCTTTAGAGAGGTTTTGAACTTCTTTGATCTGCGGCCGCAAGACATAGGACCCAATTCTGTGTCAAATATTTGCAATTTTCAAGTATTCTGTGAAGTCTATCTTGGAGAAGAGCCCAGCCTACTGCTCTTTAGGGAGCTTTTTTATCTGAACTGCCAGAACGAGTGCGCCAACGGGCCGAGCTTGGAACTTGGTGGAATATCCATTCAACGACGAAGAGATTGCCTCTTCCCTTATGCTGAGCCACCAAGCCATCCAAAGGACTGGAACCAGACATGGTTCTACTTCCAGGATACTTCTCCGGCTGACGAGAGCCCTCAGCCCGGCTTTCGTGCCCTGCGTCTGGAGCCAAATCACCCCCTGCCAGACAAGCTATCTCAAGCTGAGCGTCAACCTCTGATCCCCACCATCAATAAGATCAAGGCTCTCCTGGGAAATGGCCTCAACGGCATTGATCTGGTCCGGGTCTGGATCTCTTGGCGGGTGATCCCCTTGAGCCGCCGCCCCGGCTTAATGTGTGCTTACACGGGCCGGAAGGATGACCCTCTGCGGCACAGTCCCAAGGATCTTCCTGAAGACGTCGTGGACGACATGACCAAGTCTCTCCTGAATGAGAGCTTAGCCGACTGTGGGAGGACCGGCTTAAACCCCTCCTGCCAAGCTAACCCGGCTCCGGCGGTAAGTCACTGACCTGAACACCTTGGTTTTCCTTGTAACAGTTTTCATCTGAACTTTAAGAAATCTTTGTTGTATTTTTTAGGCTAATGACAAGTTCTGGAAGGTCAAATATGACCATGAAGCGGCTAAAAAAGCCAGGAAGGCTAAGAAAACCGCCAGGAGAGCCGCTCCCCGCAAGAAGGGAAGCAGGCCTACTGCCTCAGAGCTACTTCAGCGAAGTGATAGCTCCGAGTCAGAGGTAACCCTTGATTCTTTAGGCTCTTCTTTTGTTTCTTATTTATTCCTATCCGCCTTATCGATACTGATTATCAGCAGGAGGACAGCAGAGCGAGTAACCCGGTGACTGAAGAGGTAACTACACTTTCCTCCGACTCGGAGCCCTTGCCAAGGCTGAAAGTCCGAAGAGTAACCCGGAAAGTAAGATTTTCACATCCTTTAGCTTATCAAGATCCTCAATTTCTTTTGAAGCGATAGATTCATGAGAGCCGGCGGCACACCCGGACCAACAAGGATGCGGACCTCTCCTCCGGCTTACCCGAAGCATCAAGGAAGCGCCGGACCGAGGTTATCTCCAACTTATATCCATTTCATCCTTTGGCGGGCGTAACCCGTCAACCGCTCAATTCTTCTGATTCAAATTATCAGGAAACTTCACCGTCCTCTGGTGATTCTATGCAATCGAATTTGCCGGCTTTCAAGACCGCGCCCGGGTAATGATGATCATCTTATGTTGTGCTTATCTTTACTCATGCTTTTGTACTAACCTTTTGTCCTTTCAGTGCTCAAGCAAAGCTCAGCAAGAGGGCGAAGAAGAATAAACCGGTCGAAGAACGGGTCCTGACTAAACCGGAAGCTTCAGCTCAAGAACCACCATCTGCCTCAGCTCCTGAAGCCACCGCTCCAACTGACGAGCCAGTCATAGAAGCTTCAACTAACCCGGAGATCTCCAGCCCAGCTCAGCCGGCCGATGACCCGGACGTTGTAATCACCCGGACGGAATATGTCAAGCCGGGGAGACCCACTGCGCTGGCTAAATGCTCTGCCAAGGAAGAGTTGCTAGAGCGCCGCAGGGCCAAGCTGGATATCACCAACTATGCTAACTTGAGCATTGGAGATATTGTCTCCGGCTATGTTAATCAGGTGCACAACAGCCGGGACCTGGAGATTGACATGGTAAAGCAGATACAGCAAAAATCTGAGGTACAACTCTCTTGCTTACTCCATAGCCATCCTTACCATGCTAGCCCCCAAGTCTATTACTTATGATTGAGTACGTTGTAGACTTAGCTTCCGGCTTACCTTCATGACCCGGCAATCTCCAATTGAATCTTTCAGCATACATTAGCCCCCAAGTGCCAAGTGCCTTTGCTTGCAAAGTGCTTGGGACTTTAATGTTTCATAATAATTACTCAAACTGTAACCCGGAATTTGTACAGGCTGCCTGCAAAAAATTTGAAGCTGAAATCTCTGAGCTGAAGAACCGCCTGAAGACTCAGGAAACTGAGACCCGGAAGGCCAACGCCAAATTTGAGTTCAGTGTTGCTACACAAGAAAAACTGAAGAAGAAATTTGAGACAGAGAGGAAGACTTGGGCTGAAGAGAGAGCCGCCTTGCTGAGTCGGGCCGAAAAAGCAGAGGCTGCTCTAACTGAGAGAACCGCCGAACTCTCCGGCTTAAAGCGCCATGTGTCACAGATGGTCTCCGCAATCTTCGGTAAGTCATTCTGCAAGCTTTTACCAAGTTTTCATTCTTTATGTCTCATAAATCCCCCTACTGTCTCTGGCTTACCTGACTTTGTTTAAACAGGTCCTAGAAGCTCCAACCTTAACTAGAATATTCTGACCAAGCTGAAGGCCGTGTACACCTTGGTGGAGCAACTCTATACCGGGTCATAGCGTGCGTTAGCTGTTGTGGCTCTGTCCAACGAGGTTCTGACTCACCTGGCGGATGTACTCAGGCGGCTAGCCGTTCTTCCTCAGCGCTTCCAAGAGCTAAGACGGGCCTCTGCAAGAGCCGGAGCTTGCTTTGAGCTGGGCCAAGGCTTTCCTCCCGGAGCTAGACCCGGCCGACATCGCTCTTGGATACCCCAGTCTGAAGGAAGACGGCACCCCCTTCGACCAAAAAGACTTTGCTGCCTGTGTGAAGATCGTGCGCCCGGTGGCCACCCTGATTGGGAATGACACTGACCTTACCAAGTATCAGGCGGGCTACGACGCGGAAAATCAGAGGATCCCCACTCCACGTTATGAAGCCATCAGCTTGATCCCTCCGACGCGTAAGCACACCTTCGCCCCAGAAGTTGACCCGGCCGGGTTAATTGATGACGAGGCTCAATTTGAAGCCTTGAGCGGCATTGACTAGAAATCATCAACCTTCCAGGTCATGGAATCAGCCGGAGGAGCGGAGAGGGATGAGCCGGAAGCTTTAACTCCACAAGCACCTTGATCTTTAGGCGGCTCATGGTTGCACTTTAAAACAATGCCTCACCTTTTGGACTCGGGGAGTCTTGTAATAGAGTAGGACAAACACTTAATTTTGTCGTGCCATCGTGCATGTGTTGAATGCTTACTCCATTGAAGCTGCTTCTTCTGATCCCTCCGGGTTATAATTGATCAGTTATTTTCCTTAAGCTCGAATAGCTGTCTTTAACCATCCTGCATAGAAAACAAGTCACAAGTCTCTAGGCGGCTTACCGCACTGAGAGTCATAGACCTTATATATATAACCCGGAATATGAACCGAAGTCACCAAAGACTGGCCCTCAATTATATCTTTGATGTAACCATAATAGCATACTTACAAGCCTTCAAGGATACTTCCGGTTTATGTAACCCGAATAATGAGATGAAGATCTCAATTCCGGTTTACCAGCATCAAGAATACTTACTATGTGTTATCAACGTTGTGAATGAAAATTAAGTCGGCAAAGTAAAAGCCGCCCTTGATGTGACCAACAGAACCTGTTGTAAGTCAGAAGATCAAAAACTTAGGGGCTTCCGGTTCGAATACGACCAGAGAACCGTCCCAAAGGGGTTAAGCTAAGATTCGAATGTGATCATATAGCCCCCAGTGGCTTTGGCGATGCCAATCAAGAGGGTACCGACAGCTATGTTCTCTTTGGTTCGAATACGACCCATGTTTGAACAGGAAGCCCCCAAATGACCTTAAGAGTTGTTTAACGACGCTGATTCGAATACGATCCACGTCGGTTCCCAAAGGGGGTTGAGCTATGATTCAAATATGATCAAAGAAAACTCCCCAATGAGCTTGGCACTTTGCCAATCAAGTGGGTATCGACAGCTATGTTCTCTTTGGTTCGAATACGACCTATGTTTGAACAGGAAGCCCCCAGGTGATTATATTGTTTACGGCTAGATTCGAATACGATCATAAGCCGGATCCACCTCCAAGTGACCATGTGATGTTGTAATGGAAATAACACGTTTACCTTTGGAGGAGAAAAGGATAGAGGTCCTGCTTTATTATTTAACATAATATATACATGGCTATAGAAATATGTACATTATGAGAGCCGGTGGCTCAACTGTAATAAGGCCGAAGTTGAGCTATGTTCCACGGCCGACGGGTCTCTTCCTCCGACTTGCGTGAATCTTTATGCTCCCGAACGTCAATAAGGTAGTATGACCCATTGTGCAAGTTCTTGCTGACCACAAAGGGCCCTTCCCAAGGCGGGGATAACTTGTGTGCATCTGTTTGATCTTGGATGAGCCGGAGCACCAGATCACCTTCCTGGAAGACCCGGGACTTAACCCGGCGGCTGTGATAACGGCGCAGGTCTTGTTGGTAAATCGTCGAGCGAGTTGCTGCCACGTCACGCTGTTCGTCCAACAAGTCAAGAGCATCTTGGCGCGCCTGTTCATTATCCGCCTCAACATAAGCCGCCACTCGAGGCGAGTCATGACGGATGTCACTGGGGAGGACTGCTTCCGCTCCATATACCATGAAGAAAGGTGTGTAACCCGTAGACCTGTTAGGAGTAGTATTGATGCTCCATAACACGGAGGGTAACTCGTCCACCCAACAACCCGGCGTCCGTTGCAAAGGGACCAAAAGCCGGGGCTTAATGCCCTTCAAGATCTCCTGATTAGCTCTCTCAGCTTGACCATTGGATTGAGGATGAGCCACTGATGAAACATCAAGTCGAATATGCTCTCGTTGACAAAACTCCTCCATGGCGCCCTTAGACAGATTGGTACCATTGTCAGTTATAATGCTGTGTGGAAAGCCGAAGCGAAATATCACCCTTTTCATGAACTGAACCGCCGTGGCTGCGTCACACTTGCTAACTGGCTCTGCCTCAACCCACTTTGTGAACTTGTCAACTGCCACCAAAAGGTGGGTCTTCTTATCCTTGGACCTCTTAAAAGGCCCAACCATGTCAAGCCCCCAGACCGCAAATGGCCAAGTGATTGGTATCATCCTCAGCTCTTGAGCCGGCACATGAGCCCGTCGCGAGAACCTCTGACAACCGTCACATCTACTGACCAAGTCCTCCGCATCAGCATGAGCCGTCAGCCAATAAAAACCATGACGAAAAGCTTTGGCCACAAGGGATTTTGAGCCGGCATGATGGCCACAATCCCCCTCGTGAATCTCACGCAAAATATCTTGGCCTTCCTCAGGGGAAGCACAATGCTGGAAAGTTCCAGTGACACTACGACGATGTAGCTCACCATTGATAATGACCATTGACTTAGACCGCCGGGTTATTTGTCTGGCCAAAGTTTCATCCTCAGGCAAATCTCCCCGGGTCATGTAAGCCAAGTATGGTACTGTCCAGTCCGGGGTGATGTGGAGAGCCGCCACCAACTGTGGTTCCGGGTCAGGCATAGCCAAGTCTTCCTCTATAGGTAACTTAACAGAAGGGTTATGCAAGATGTCCAAGAAAGTATTAGGCGGCACCGGCTTTCGCTGAGAGCCCAGCCGGCTTAGTGCATCAGCCGCCTCGTTTTTCCAGCGATCGATGTGCTCTACTTGGTAACCCTGAAAATGTCCAGCAATGGCATCAACTTCACGGCGATAAGCCACCATGAGAGGGTCCTTGGAATCCCACTTGCCTGATACTTGTTGAGCCACTAAGTCTGAATCGCCGAAGCACCTTACTCGGCTCAAGCTCATCTCCTTAGCCATCCGAAGACCATGGAGCAAGGCCTCGTACTCAGCCGCATTGTTAGTACAAGGAAACAGCAACCGTAGCACATAATGAAACTTGTCACCTTTGGGGGAAGCCAAGACAACTCCAGCCCCCGAGCCCTCCAATTCTCTAGACCCATCGAAGTGAATAGTCCAATATGTATTATCCGGCTTTCTTCGGCACCTGTAGCTCTGTCCAATCGTTGATGAAATCCACCAAAGCTTGAGATTTAACAACAGTGCGCGGTACGTATTTCAGACCATGAGGCCCAAGCTCTATAGCCCACTTAGCCACTCTTCCTGTGGCTTCTCTGTTTTGGATGATATCTCCAAGGGGAGCAGAACTAACCACAGTGATGGGGTGACCTTGGAAATAATGCTTAAGCTTCCAAGGGGAGCAGAACTAACAAGCTTCTGCCAATGTGGATACTTCTGTTTGGACTTGATGAGCACTTCACTGACGTAATAAACCGGCCGCTGGACCGGATACTCCTTACCTTCTTCCTTGCACTCCACCACCACAGCCACACTGACGGCTCGTGCGTTAGCAGCTACATACAGTAATAAGGGCTCCTTGTCAACCGGAGCAGCAAGGACTGGGGGCCCGGCCAGCTATCTCTTCAAATCCTCAAAAGCAGTATTAGCAGCATCGTTCCAGACAAAATCATCGGTTTTCTTCATCAACTGGTACAGTGGCATGGCCTTTTTACCCAAACGGCTTATAAACCGGCTCAAAGCAGCGATGCGGCTTGCCAGACGCTGGACGTCGTTTATACACGCCGGCTTAGCCAGAGAGGTGATTGCCTTGATTTTTTCCGGGTTAGCTTCAATTCCTCTGTTAGAAACCAGGAAACCTAAGAGCTTGCCTTCGGGAACACCAAAAACACACTTGGCCGGGTTAAGCATCATCTTGTAAACCCGGAGATTATCAAAGGTTTCTCTAAGGTCATCGACCAGGGTCTCCTTCTCCCTGGACTTAACCACGATATCATCCACATAGGCGTGAACATTGCGCCCAATCTGGTCATGAAGACAATTCTGCACACAACGCTGGTAAGTCGCCTATGCACTCTTGAGTCCAAAAGGCATAGACACATAATAGAAGGCTCCAAAGGGAGTGATGAACATCGTCTTCTCCTGGTCCTTAACTGCCATTTTAATCTGATGGTATCCAGAATACGCATCCAAGAAACTTAAACGCTCACAACCCGCCATGGCATCAATGATTTGAGCAATACGGGGGAGAGCAAAAGCATCAGCCGGACACGCCTTGTTTAAGTCCGTGTAGTCCACACACATCCGCCAGGTGCCATTCTTCTTGAGCACGAGCACCGGGTTAGCTAACCATTCTGGATGAAAAACTTCGACAATAAACCCGGCCGCCAAGAGCCGGGCCACCTCCTCACCAATGGCTTTCCGCCTCTCCTCATTGAACCACCGAAGGAATTGCCTGACCGGCTTAAATTTCCGATCAATATTGAGAGTGTGCTCAGCGAGTTCTCTAGGTACACCTGGCATGTCAGAAGGTTTCCATGCAAAAATGTCCCTATTCTCACGGATGAACTCGATGAGCGTGCTTTCCTATTTTGGATCCAGATTGGCACTGATGCTAAACTACTGAGATGAGTCACTTGGAACAAAATCAACAAGTTTAGTCTCATCAGCTGACTTAAATTTCATTGCCGGCTCATGCTCCGTGGTCGGCTTTTTCAGAGATGTCATATCTGTTGGGTCAACATTGTCCTTGTAAAATTTTAGCTCCTCCGTTGCACAAACAGATTCTGCATAAGCCGCGTCACCTTCCTCACACTCCAAGGCTATATTTCGGCTGCCATGAACCGTAATGGTCCCATTGTGACCCGGCATCTTGAGCTGTAAGTATACGTAACACGGTCGTGCCATGAACTTGGCGTAAGCCGGCCGCCCAAATATGGCATGATACGGGCTTCTTATCTTGACCACCTTGAAGGTCAATTTTTCCACCCTGTAGTTGTACTCATCTCCCAAGGCCACTTCCAGTTCGATCTTACCAACTGGATAAGCCGACTTACCAGGCACCACACCATGGAAAACAGTATTGGACTGGCTGAGGTTCTTATCAACCAACCCCATACGACGGAAGGTTTCATAATAGAGGATGTTGATGCTGCTACCTCCATCCATGAGCACCTTAGTGAACTTATATCCTCCCAGCTGAGGAGCCACTACCAGGGCCAGGTGACCCAGATTATCAACCTGGGGAGGGTGGTCCTCCCTACTCCACACAACAGGCTGCTCAGACCACCTTAAATAGCATGGAACCGCCGACTCAACAGCATTCACAGCCCTCTTATGAAGCTTCTGATCTCGCTTACACAGACTGGTGGTAAACACATGATACTGTCCACCATTGAGCTGCTTTGGATTGGTCTGGTAACCCCCCTGCTGCTGTTGATGACCCTGGCCGGACTGCTGATTAAAGCCCCCTTGAACATTCTGAGGATTGGAATTTGAGCCGCCGCCCGGGCCATGAAAGCCGCCAGCGCCTGAGCCGCCGCCCGAGCCATTGTTGCCATTAAAGGCATTGGAATTCTAAAAGGCCTTCATGATTGCGCAATCTTTCCATAGATGAGTAGCTGGCTTCTCCCTAGAGCCATGCCTTGGACAAGGCTCATTCAACAACTGCTCCAGCGTCGGGCCTGACCCGCCGGCTCGGGGAGGTGGCCTCCCCTTACGTCGCTGGTTGTTACCCTGTGAGCTGGTGTTAGCCACAAACTCCATGCTGCCATCAGCCTTACGCTTGCTACCTCCTTGGTTTGCCGGGTTATGCTGAGGACCCTTGCCATTGTCGTTCTTCTTTCCCTTCCCTGTCCTTTCATCATCTGACGCGGGGTCCTTGGTACTATCAGAATCGGCGTACTTGACGAGAGCCGCCATCAGCGTACCCATATCATTGCAATCGCGCTTGAGCCGCCCGAGTTTCATCTTTAGGGGCAGGAAACGACAATTCTGCTCCAACATTAGGACTGCAGAGCCGGCATCCATCTTATCAGATGAATGTATTATCTCTTTGACCCGGCGAACCCAATGGGTTGTAGACTCACCCTCCTGCTGCTTACAGTTAGTCAGATCCACAATGGACATAGACTGCCTACAGGTATCTTTGAAGTTTTGGATGAACCGGGCTTTCAGCTCAGCCCAAGACCCGATGGAATTCGGTGGCAGCCCTTTCAGCCATGTGCGGGCAGTCCCATCTAACATCATGGTGAAGTACTTGGCCATTGCCGCTTCGCTGACCTCCAACAACTCCATGGCCATCTCATAACTCTCGATCCAGGCTCCGGGTTGTAAATCAGCTATGTAGTTAGGCACTTTCCTTGGCCCTTTGAAATCCTTGGGCAGACGTTCGTTACAGAGAGCCGGCACCAGACAAGGAACACCTCCGGTCCTTGTAGGTATACCCACGTCGATGGAAGCCGTCGGATAAGCCGGGGGTGGCTGGTAAGCCGTCAACTGAGGCACCTGCTCCGCCTCTTGTCGTGCTCTGTCTTGGTCTACCGCATGAAAAGCTCCGTTATGAGCCGGGCCGTGGCCAGGAGGCAGGTCATGGCGTCGGACATTGCTTGAGCCGGTCGCTGAAACCATGTGCCTGCTATAACTCGGGCTCCGGCCTGGACGAGGGGTTGAATGAATCATGTCCCGTCTATAAGAATACGCCTCTTGCTGTGCCAGAGCCGTCTGAAGGAGTTCTCTGACCCGGCGGGTTTCAACCGCCATTGGAGAGTCACCGTCAATTGGGAGAGCCGCCAGCCGCGCCGCTGCGGCGACCATGTTTTCCAACTGGTTGGCATAATGACCCGGGGGTATTGGCACGTACTGAGGCGGGGCAGGGTTCACCCGGGGAGGCCCCATCACTTGGGGTTGAATTGGCGTTCCAGTCCCGGGCGCTATGATCTCCGGCGGGTTACTAGGCCCTGCACCAGGCGTGTTGAAGAGGTTTCGAGGATCGTAAACCGGAGGGAGTCGAGATTGGGCCTTTTGATGCCTCCTTCTCATGACCTCATTGGACGCGTTTTGATCCATCGTGAGCCGGAAAGATTGTGCCTGAATCAGCTGAGTCTGGGCGTCGAGAGCCGCCCTCTCTGTAGCCATCCTGATCCCTTCCGCCGCCAGATCCTCCTTGGCTTTTTCTAGGTCCAACTTTAACTGTGCCACCTCCGCGTCATGCTGAACTTGATCCGCCGGGGCGACCGTAGCGGTCAACAGGACCGTCATCTTGTCTGTGAGATCCATCAGCACCTGAGCCGGCGAGGGCACAGGGTTTCCTGACCCGGGGGCGGGGTTTGGAATAGGTTGTGCGCCGGCCATGAAGATTCCAACCCGGCTCGGCGGCTCAAAGGGGTCCGAAATGCTGTCGCCGTCGGAACAGCCCCTGAGCCTGCCATCCTGAAGTTGATATAACGAATTTGACTCATCCGTAGCCGACTCGCCGTCAGGGCCGGCGGCCGTCTCATCACCAGATCCAGATCCTTCAGAGAGTCCTCCATGGACACATCCCACGAAAGCATGCTTCAAGGCAGGTAGAGCCCGGGCGGGTCGTGCACGCTGAGCCGTCTCGATGAGATCGGTGCAGAGATCCGGCTCAGGGCCCGGCTCACCAATCTTGCCAATGAAGACGTGGATTCCGCCGAAGGGGACCCGGTAATCGTACTCGATTGAGCCGGCGTCGGGGCCCCAGGTTGCATCGTCGATGTAGAGCTTGCCGCGACGACTCTTGGTCATCCGGCCCACAGCGTATCCCTTGAGACCTTCGAAGCTTCCCTTCAAGAACTCAAATCCATTGTGCGCTGGCCCCACGGTGGGCGCCAACTGTCGTGGAATTGTCACGGCAGATGTCCCTGAGCTAGGACTTAGTCGTGGAGCCATCACAGCTAGGAAGCTTAAAGGGGTTAACCGGGACAAGGAACACGAGGGTTATACTGGTTCGGCCCCTTACGGTGAAGGTAAAAGCCTACGTCCAGTTGAGGTTGTATTGCTTGGGGTTTCAACGACCAGGAGCTAAACCGCCCTGCCTGGTTATCGATTTGATCTTGCTTGTCCCTGAACCGCCGCCGGGTCGTACCTTTATATAGAGAGGCTGACGCCCAGCGGCTCTCAGAGTCCCGGCCGGCTCATAACAGTGTCCGGCTCGGACTCCTAACTATTCTTGCCTTACACTACAAGTCTTGCCATAACGGCGGTTTATAACTACGGGCCTTAAGCCATCTCCGGGTCTTAAGCCCATTATTGGCCCGCCGCCTTCAAGCTTGGTACTGGGCTTCGCGTGATGACCATTATGACGTAACCCGGCCCCTCCTGGGCGGGTGACTCTAATGGTTATATCCTCAATAGGGGTTGTGGCAGTGTCCCGGGGAGTTGAGCTCTGAGGTGTTGTCGTCACAATTTTATTGTTGCAGTTCTGGAATACCTGAGTTTCGCCGACATCGAAAATCTCTCTTATGCAGTTGTTGGTGAGATCACCTCGACGCCACCCAGTACCGGGGCGGGAGTTCGGGAGTATTGCCATAACTCGTATAACGGATGCTTTTCGAAGGTTGAGGTACACGATTTCCGAAGGTTTCTTGGTTATGTGTTGACGGATGGATACAGCTGGATCTAGGGATTGCTAGTTTGGGTGATATATTTTGTGTCCCCTGTATCCCCAACACCAGATTGCATAACCAGAAAGTTTCGGGAGTTTATAGGTGGGATTCAAGTAGCTCTTAGCATTTCTTCCCGCAGATATTTGGTTTGTGATTGGGTAATCCTTACCACTTATTTGTTCCGGTTGCACCTTGTTATTTTATTCATCAACCCTTTATCAAGTGGCTTCTCGCCTTATGGAAGTGTGATGATTTACTATGGAATTCATTCATTCATCCTCGTTCGAATGTTTATTGTGAAGACTATATGTTGCAATTTCTATCCGTTGATTCAACTTGTCTATTTGTCTATCAAGATGCTAACGGATGTCACCCTCTTCAGGATGGCTCCGCCAACGCGTCAGAATCCGGAACGCAATGAGGGGAGTCAGGCGAACCCTCCGCCTCCGGAGGCATGGCAAGCTATCATAGCAGCCACCAACGCCAATGCTTAGATGATTTTGCAACTCTTGCAAGAACGCACCCAAGGGCAAGGCAATCAAGGAAATCAAGGCCAAGGCAACAATCAGCCTCACTTCGCTACCCTCAACCAGTTCCTCGCAAATCAGCCGAAGTCTTTCAGCTACTGTGCCGAGGCCACAGACGCCGATGATTGGCTCGTGGACATCAACAAGCATTTTGAATGTAGCAATCTCAGGCCTGAGGACTTTGTCAAGTTCTCTTCTTTTCAACTCAAGGATCAAGCTGCCGAGTGGTATCAACAATACAAAGATTCTAGAGGAGGTCGTGTGATTACCTAGGATGATTTCCGCCGAGACTTCAAAGCTCACCACATTCCACAAAGTGTTGTTGAGAGCAAGAGTGAGGAGTTCCGCAATCTCAAGCAAGGCAGCATGTCCGTGTATCAATACAATACCCAGTTTCAGAAACTCGCTTGCTTCGCTAAGCAAGACGTTCCTGATGAAAAGAGTATGATCTATCAATTCAGAGGTGGCCTCAGAGAAGATCTGCAATTACCTCTCGTGCTTTTTGAGCCGACCAAGTATGATGATTTCTACAATATGGCACTGAAGCAAGAGGCTGCTCAGCTCAAGTGTGAGGCTTCTAAGAAGAGAGTCAGGGACACAGTTCAGTCTTCTTCTTCCTCACTAGTGGCTGCTAAGCAACAGAAGTTATGGTTGCCTCCTCCTCCTCGGTTTCGTCAGCCTTTCCAGCAGAAGAACAAAGGTGGCCATGGATCTTCCCACCCACCCAACCCTGGCTATCAGAACAAGTCTCAGAATCAAGCTCCAAAGTCGAATGCTCCTTATCATCGTCCACTCTTAGAGCTGACTTGCAACAAGTGTCAGTAGAAAGGTCACTACGCTAACAAATGCTTCAACCAAAGGCGCCTTCCGCCTCCTCCTCCTGTGAGATCTTCCAGCAATGCAGTGGTCAAGCATAATCCCAAGTCTGCAAAGGTGAACATGATGAATGCAGCTCAAGCGGAGGAATCTACTGATGTGATAATGGGTAATCTCTCAGTTAATGATATTCCTGCAAAAGTCTTATTTGATACTGGTGCATCGCATTCTTTCATTTCAAGACCTTTTGTGGCTATGCATGATTTGGTTACTCAAGTATTGTCGAGTCCTTTGTCTATTGTTTCCCCGGCTCGGCAAATGACTTCTCGAGTATTCGTTCGGGATTCCGTTATCAAGATGGGCGATTATAAATTTCTGTCTTCTCCAATTGTTCTTGGTGACTCGGATATTGATCTAATTCTCGGGATGGACTGGCTTTCTAAGCACAAGGCTCAACTTGATTGTGCTGCCAGGGAAATTCAATTGACACACTCTTCTGAGGATGTGATCATTTATGCCGCTCGTGATGAGACCATTCGGTTATTTTCTCTCAATCAAAAGGGCGAGTTGGATGCTATTTCTCAAATTCCAGTCATTTGTAAGTACCAAGATGTCTTTCCAGAAGAGCTTCTGGGTATGCCTCCTCACCGGCCAGTTGAGTTCGTTATCGATCTTGAGCCTGGCACTGAACCAGTTTGCAAGCGTCCATACAAGCTTGGACCCAAGGAGCTGAAAGAATTGAAGAAACAGCTCGATGAACAAGAACGTCTGGGTTTGATCAGACCGAGTTCATCTCCATGGGGTTGTGGTGTTCTTTTTGTCCAGAAGAAGGATGGCACGGACCGACTTTGTGTCGACTACCGTCCATTGAACAAGAAGACAATCAAGAACAAGTATCCACTTCCCAACATCAATGATCTATTCGAGAAACTTAAGGGTGCTAAAGTATTCTCCAAGCTTGACCTTCGTATGGGTTATCATCAGATTCGCATTCGTGAAGAAGATATTCCCAAGACAGCATTCAGAACAAGCTTTGGTTCTTATGAATATACTGTCATGTCTTTCGGCCTTGTCAATGCTCCTCCAACATTCTCTCGAATGATGAATTTCGTCTTCAACCCCTATACCAATGAATTCGTCCTGGTGTATCTCGATGATATCTTGGTCTTCTCCAAAAATAAGAAGGATCATGCCAAACATTTGCGATTGGTGCTCGACAAGCTCAGAGAGTATCAATTCTATGCGAAGTTTTCCAAATGTGAGTTTTGGCTTGATGAAGTTCTTTACCTTGGTCATATCATCTCTGCCAAGGGCATCACTGTTAATCCCGAGAAGGTGTCTGCAATTGTGAATTGGGAACCTCCTCGGAATGTCAAGCAGCTTCGCTGTTTTCTTGGTCTTGCAAGCTATTGCCGAAGATTCGTTGAGAATTTCTCTAAGATTGCAAAGCATCTTTCCAACCTCCTCCAGAAGCATGTGAAGTATGTCTGGACTCCTGAGTGTGACGTTGCTTTCAACACTCTCAAAGAGAAACTCGTCACAGCTCCTCTCTTAACTCCTCCTAACGAATCCAAGCCATTCGTAGTTTTCTGCGATGCTTCTCTTTAAGGTCTCGGTGCTGTGTTAATGCAAGAGAAGAAAGTTGTGGCCTATACCTCTGGTCAGTTGAAGCCTAATGAAAAGAACTACCCCACTCACAATCTTGAGTTGGTGGCAGTTGTCCATGCATTAATAACATGGAGACATCTCTTGTTGGGAAGAAAAGTGGACATATTCACCGATCACAAGAGTCTCAAGTACATCTTCACTCAGCCCAACCTCAACCTCAGGCAAACTCGATGGGTCGAAATGATTCAAGAGTACAATCCGAGTATTGAATATACTCCAGGCAAGGCCAATGTCATTGCAGATGCTTTGAGCAGGAAGGCTTATTGCAACAGCTTAATTCTCAAGCCCTTCCAACCGGATCTTTGTGAAGCTTTCCGCAAGCTGAATCTCCAAGTTGTTCCTCAAGGCTTTCTTGCCAACCTCCTAGTCTCTCCTACTTTGGAAGATCAAATTTGTGAGGCACAACTCCTGGATACCATGGTGAAGAAGGTGAAACGTGGTATTGACAAGGGTCTTTCAAAATACAAGTGCTATCGCATTGATGACAGAGACACTTTATTCTTCGAGGACCGGCTTGTGGTTCCTAAAGGTGATCTAAGGAAAGTCATTATGAACGAGGCACACAATTCTCTTCTTTCCATTCATCCTGGAAGTACGAAGATGTACCATGACCTCAAGCAGTCGTATTGGTGGACTCGAATGAAGCGAGAAATCGCTCAATTCGTGAATGAATGTGATGTCTGTCGAAGGGTGAAAGCAGAACACCAACGAGCAGCTGGTCTCCTCCAACCTCTTGCTATCCCAGAATGGAAGTTTGGTCATATTGAAATGGACTTCGTGACTGGATTTCCAAAGTCCAAGCGTGGAAATGATGCTATCTTCGTTGTCATCGACAAGCTTACAAAAGTGGCTCATTTCCTTCCAATCAAAGAATCTATCACAGAAGCTCAGTTGGCAGAGCTATATACCTCCAGGATTGTCTCCTTGCACGGCATTCCACAATTGATATCTTCAGATCGTGGAAGCATCTTCACTTCTAAGTTCTGGGACTCCTTCTAGAAGGCCATGGGCACCAACATTCGCTTCAGCACAGCTTTCCATCCTCAAACTAGTGGCCAAGTCGAGCGAGTCAATCAAATCCTTGAAGATATGCTCAGGGCTTATGTCATTTCTTTTGGCATGAAGTGGGAAGATTGTCTTCCATATGCCGAGTTCTCCTACAACAACAGCTTCCAAGCGAGTTCGGGCAAGGCCCCATTCGAAATTCTATATGGCAGAAAGTGCCGTACTCCTCTTAATTGGTCAGAGACTGGTGAACACCAACTTCTTGGCAATGACTTAATCACAGAGGCTGAAGAAATGTGTAAAGTCATCCGTGAAAATCTCAAAGCCGCGCAATCGCGCCAAAAGAGTTACTATGATAGCAAGCACCGTGACTTGACTTTCGAGATTGGAGACCATGTCTACCTCCGCGTCTCTCCAATGAAAGGCACTCGTCGCTTCGGTATCAAAGGGAAGCTTGCCCCTAGATATGTGGGTCCTTTCAAGATCATTGGCAAAAGAGGCGACCTCGCCTATCAACTTGAGCTTCCCTCCAACTTCAAGAACATGCACGATGTGTTCCACGTGTCACAGCTTCGCAAGTGCTTCAAGACTCCTGAGCGCACCATCAACTTCGAAGAGATTAACCTCCAAGAAGATCTGTCTTATCATGAGCACCCCGTTGCTATTCTTGAAGAAACTGAGCGCAAGACTCGCAACAAGTCAATCAAATTCCTGAAAGTGAAGTGGTCGCACCATTCCGACCGAGAAGCCACCTGGGAACGCGAGGACCACCTCCATTCTGAATATCCGGAGTTCTTTCATTCCTAGATCTCGGGACGAGATCCTCTCGTAGTGGTGGAGTGTTGTAACACCCCGGATGTAACTTTCCATATTTGTAACTCCAACTCTTGCCATTTTCGGCTATGTGTTATGATATTCCCTTCGTGGTTGGGTTTTGTCTCTCGTTTTGCATTTTGTTCATGTCATGCATCTCATATCATGTCATGCATCTCATATCATGTCATCATGTGCACCTCATTTGCATACGTGTTTGTCTCATGCATCTGAGCATTTTCCCCGTTGTCCGTTTTGCAATCCGACACTCCCACGTACACCGGCGCACCCCCTCTTGTATCTTTTCGTGAGCGGGGGTTAAACATTCTCGGAATGGACCGAGTCTTGCCAAGTGGCCTTGGTATACCACCGGTAGACCACCTGTCAAGTTTCGTTCCATTCGGAGGTCGTTTGATGCTCCAACGGTTAACCGGGTAACCGCAAAGGCCTTTTGTGTGTTGCAGCAAAACACCCCTCCAAACAGCCCAATAACCCACCTAAGTCACCTCCATGCTCTCGGTCATTCGATCACGATCGTGTGGGCGAAAACCGCACTCCATTTAGAGTCTCCTAGCTCCCTCTAGCTATAAATAACTGAGCCCCCGGATTTTTCGCACAGATCAAACCCTAACCCACTCCCTCTCCGCCGCCGGACACGTCCGGTCCGGTCGGACACATTGCCGCCGCCGCTCAGAGCCAACCGAGCCGCGCCACGTGTCGCAGCGCCGCCTCCCCCGCCGAAGCCCGCCGGGGCCCGAGGCCGGCCCCCACGGCCCGT
>NC_057796.1:326257692-326322725 GCF_018294505.1 Triticum aestivum | reverse complement strand
GCCGCCCGTCGCGCGCTCCGTCCCCGCCGTCCTCGCCCGTCCCCGCCGCCTCCATCTCCGGCGACGCTGTCCCCGCCGATCTCGACGCCGGACCCCGCCTCCTCCGACCTCCCCGAGTACCTCTCCGGCCGCCGCGCGCTCCGACTCAGGAGATCCTCGAAGACCGCGCCGGATCTGGATCTGACGGGGTTGACTCCCCCCCTCGTTTTCTGCTAAGTCCCGAGGATATCACAATATGTTGCTCAGTTCATCATGGCATATCTCATTGCATACTGCTCCGTTTTGCATGCATGATATATCGAAATGTTCATCACGAGATGCTCTTCATTTTGTTACATTGTGCCATGCTCGTTTGAGTCCATCTTGATGCCCAAATCTCTGGTGCAAGAGTGCTATATGATGTTACTGTTGTTAATTATCAGAACTTGATGTTTTGTTATTTTTGTTGCATTTGATGTGTGCATCTTATGGGCATGAGATCTACATGTGTTTTGATCTATGCCATGCCATCTTTACATAGGTGTATGCCATGTATTTTTTTTGATCTATGTGGTGACTAGCACAAGCATGCAAACTAGGCTTCCTGATGTTTCTGTTTTCAGGGACTTAGGATTTTGCTAAGTCTGTTACTGCTGTTATTTTGTTGCCATGTATCCATGTGGCTACAGAGAGATCCATGCTTCTTTTGGGCATGTTCAGTAAGGATGTTTTCTAGATATAGTTGT
Organism: Triticum aestivum; assembly: GCF_018294505.1. Classification (NCBI taxonomy): domain Eukaryota; kingdom Viridiplantae; phylum Streptophyta; class Magnoliopsida; order Poales; family Poaceae; genus Triticum; species Triticum aestivum. Next base: position 326,322,000 of record NC_057796.1, on the reverse strand, counting down.
GATCTATCCATCCATGCCCCTGTTTGAAATTATGGAGTGTCGTAGCATGTCTCAGTCGTGCTCTACTTTTGCTATAAAATGTTCCTGGCAGATTGTTAACATGATATTCAATTTTGCCAAGGCTGTTGTAGTTGACCCATACATGCTATGAACTTGCTATTGCCATGGTTAGCTTCATAAACATGCCATCTTGCTATAGGTATGCTTTTTTTGTCATCCATTGCTTTGTGATGAGTGAATCAAGCTCACCAAGATGCCTTCATAATTCTGTTAATGCCATGTTCTGTTTTCTGCCAAGTCTGAAACCTGTTAACGAAACTTGCTATGTTTACATGGGTGGTGTTGAGGATATAGACCTTAGAGTCACCCGCCAGAAGGGGCCGGGTTACTCATATGGTCATTGCCAGAAGCCCGGCGCTAAGCTTAAAGACGGTGGGCCAGAGATGGGCTTAAAGACCCGGATACGGCTTAAGGCCTGTAGTTGCAATTATTATCATGGTAGAACTTGTAGTGTAAGGCAAGAATAGTTGAGAGTCCGAGCCGGACACTCTTATGAGCCGGCCGGGACTCTGAGAGCTGCTCGGCGTCAGCCTCCCTATATAAAGGGACGACCCGGCAGCGGTTTAGGGACAAGAAAGATCTCATCGAGAGCCAGGCATAGCAGTTAAGCTCCCTGGTCATCGAAACCCTAATCAATACCACCTCAAACTGGACGTAGGCTTTTACCTTCACCGTAAGGGGCCGAACCAGTATAAACCCTCGTGTTCCTTGTCCCACTTAACCCCTTCAAGCTTCCTAGTAGCGATGGCTCCACGACTAAGTCCTAGCACGAGGACATCTGCCGTGACAATTCCACGACAGTTGGCGCCCACCGTGGGGCCAGCGCATGGTGGATTTGAGTTCTTGAAGGACAGCTTCGAAGGGCTCAAGGGATACGCTGTGGGCCGGATGACCAAGAGTCATCGCGGCAAGCTCTACATTGACGATGCAAACTGGGGCCCCGACGCCGGCTCAATTGAGTACGGGTACCGGGTCCCCTTCGGCGGAATTCATGTTTTCATTGGCAGGATTGGTGAGCCGGGCCCTGAGCTGGATCTCTGCGCCGATCTCATCGAGACGGCTCAGCGTGCATGGCCCGCCCGGGCCCGGCCTGCCTTAAGGCATGCTTTTGTGGGATGTATCCATGGAGGGCCCTCTGATCGATCTGGATCTGGTGATGAGGCGGCCGCCGGCTCTGACGGCGAGTCGTCCACCGATGATTCAAACTTGTTGTATCAACTTCAAGATGGCAGGCTCATGGGTTGTTCCGATGGTGACAGTATTCCAGACCCGTTTGAGCCGCCAAGTCGGGTTGGGGTCTTTATGGCCGGTGCACAGCCTGTTCAGAACCCTGCTGCTGGAGCAGGAAACCCGGTGCCCTCGCCGGCTCAGGTGCTAATGGATCTCACGGACAAGATGACGGCCCTGTTAACCGCCACGGTTGACCCGGCGGATCAGGCTCAGCATGATGCGGAGGTGGCACAGCTAAAATTGGATCTAGTGAAAGCAAAGGAAGATCTGGCGGCAGAAGGGATCAGGATGGCTGCGGAGAGGGCGGCTCTCGATGCCCAAACCCAGTTGATTCAAGCACAGTCCTTCCGGCTCACGATGGATCAAAATGCGTCCAATGAGGTCCTAAGAAGAAGGCATCAAAAGGCCCAATCTCGACTCCCTCCGGTTTACGATCCACGCAACCTCTTCAACACGCCAGGTGCAGGGTCTAGTAACCCACCAGGGGTCATAGTGCCCGGGTCTGGGACACCTATTCAGCCACAAGTGATGGGGCCTCCCCAGGTGCCCCCTGCCCCGCCTCAGTACGTGCCAATACCCCTGGGTCATTATAATAACCCGCTGGAGAACATGGTCGCCGCGGCAGCACGGCTGGCGGCTCTCCCAGTTGACGGCGACTCTCCAACGGCCATTGAAACCCGCCGGGTTAGGGAACTCCTTCAGACAGCACTGGCGCAGCAAGAGGCGTACTCCTACAGCCGGGACAGGATCCACTCGACCCCTCGCCCAGGCCGGAGCCCGAGTTACAGCAAACACATGGTCTCAGCGACCGGCTCAAGTAACATCCGACATCATGACCCGCCCCCTGGCCATGGCCCGGCTCATAATGGAGCCTTTCACGCAGCAGACCAAGACAGAGCGCGGCAAGAGGCGGAGCAGGTACCTCAGTTGACGGCTTACCAGACTCCCCCGGCTTATCCGACGACGTCCGTTGATGTGGGTATCCCTACCAGGACTGGGGGCGTCCCTTGCTTAGTGCCAGCTATCCGCAATGAACGTTTACCCAAGGACTTCAAAGGCCCTAGGAAGGTGCCCAATTACACGGCTGACTTACAACCCGCAGCCTGGATCGAGAGTTACGAGATGGCCATGGAACTACTGGAGATCAGTGAGGCGGCAATGGCCAAATATTTCACCATGATGTTGGATGGGACTGCCCGCACTTGGTTGAAAGGGCTACCACCGAATTCCATCGGGTCTTGGGCTGAGCTGAAAGCCCGGTTCATCCAAAACTTCAAGGATACCTGTAGGCAGTCTATGTCAATTGTGGATTTGACTAACTGTAAGCAGCAGGAGGGTGAATCCACGACGCATTGGGTTCGCCGGGTCAAGGAGATCATACAACATCAGATAAGATGGATGCCGGCTCTGCAGTCTTAATGTTGGAACAGAATTGTCGCTTCGTGCCTCTGAAGATGAAACTCGGGCGGCTTAAGCGCGACTGCAATGATATGGGTACACTAATGGCGGCTCTTGTCAAGTACGCCGATTCTGATGGTACCAAGGACCCCGCTTCAGATGATGAAAGGACAGGGAAGGGAAAGAAGAACGGCAATGGCAAGGGTCCTCAGCATAACCCGGGGAACCAAGGAGGAGGCAAGCGCAAGGCCGATGGCAGCCTAGAGTTTGTAGCCAACGCCAGCTCACAAGGTAATAACCAGCGACGCAAGGGGAGGCCCCCTCCCCGAGGCGGCGGGTCAGGCCCGACGCTGGAGCAGCTGTTGAATGAGCCTTGCCCAAGGCATGGTTCTAGAGAGAAGCCAGCGACTCATCTATGGAAGGATTGTGCAATCATGAAGGCCTTTAAGAATTACAATGGCCCGGGAGGCGGCTCAGGCGCCGGCGGTTTTCATGGCCCGGGCGGCGGCTCAAATTCTAATCCTCAGAACGGTCAAGGGGGCTTTAATCAACAGTCTGGCCAGGGTCATCAACAGCAGCAAGGGGGTTATCAGACCAATCCAAAGCAGCTTAGCGGTGGACAGTATCATGTGTTTACCACTAGTCTGTGTAAGCGAGATCAGAAGCTTCATAAGAGGGCTGTGAATGCTGCTGAGCCGGCGGTTCCACGCTACTTGCGGTGGTCTGAGCAGCATATAGTATGGAGTAGGGAGGATCACCCTCCACGGGTGGATAATCCGGGTCACTTGGCCCTGGTGGTGGCTCCTCAGGTGGGAGGATATAAGTTCACTAAGGTGCTCATGGATGGAGGCAGCAGCATCAACATCCTCTATTATGAGACATTCCGTCGTATGGGGTTGATTGACAAGAACCTCAGCCAGTCCAACACTATTTTCCACGGTGTGGTACCTGGTAAGTCGGCTTATCCAGTCGGCAAGATTGAGTTGGAAGTAGCCTTTGGAGATGAGAACAACTACAGGGTGGAGAAATTGACCTTTGAGGTGGTCAAGATAAGAAGTCCATACCATGTTATATTTGGACGGCCGGCTTACGCCAAGTTCATGGCACGGCCGTGTTATGTGTACTTACAACTCAAGATGCCGGGTCACAATGGGACCATTACGGTTCACGGCAGCTGGAAAGTGGCTCTGGAGTGTGAGGAAGGCGATGCAGCTTATGCAGAATCTGTTTGCGCAACAGAGGAGTTGAAATTTTACAAAGACAATGTTGACCCAACTAATATGACCTCTCTGAAAAAGCCGACTACAGAGCATGAGCCGGCAATGAAATTTAAGTCGGCCGATGAGACTAAACTTGTTGATTTCGTTCCAGGAGATTCATCTCAGCAATTTAGCATCGGTGCCAATCTGGATCCAAAATAGAAAGCGCGCTCATCGAGTTCATCCGTGAGAATAGAGACATCTTTGCATGGAAACCTTCTGACATGCCAGGTGTACCTAGAGAACTCGCTGAGCACACTCTCAATGTTGATCCGAAATTTAAGCCGGTCAGGCAGTTCCTTCGGCCGTTCAATGAGGAGAGGAGGAAAGCTATTGGTGAAGAGGTGGCCCGGCTCTTGGCGGCCGGGTTTATTGTTGAAGTCTTTCACCCAGAGTGGTTAGCTAACCCGGTGCTCATGCTCAAGAAGAACGGCACTTGGCGGATGTGTGTGGACTACACGGACTTAAACAAGGCATGTCCGGCTGATCCTTTTGCCCTTCCCCGTATTGATCAAATCATTGATGCTACGGCCGGTTGTGCGCGCTTAAGTTTCCTGGACGCTTATTCCGGATATCATCAGATTAAAATGGCAGTTAAGGACCAGGAGAAGACGGCGTTCATCACTCCCTTTGGAGCCTTCTGCTATGTGTCCATGCCCTTTGGACTCAAGTGTGCACAGGCGACTTATCAGCGTTGCGTGCAGAACTGTCTTCATAAGCAGATTGGGCGCAATGTTCATGCTTATGTGGACGATATTGTGGTTAAATCTATAAAGGAGGAAACCCTGATAGATGATTTGAGAGAAACCTTTGATAATCTCCGGGTTTACAAGATGATGCTTAACCCGGCCAAGTGTGTTTTTGGTGTTCCTGCAGGCAAACTCTTGGGTTTCTTGGTTTCTGACAGAGGCATTGAAGCTAACCTGGAGAAGATCAAGGCCATCACCTCCCTGGCTAAGCCGGCGTGTATAAATGATGTTCAGCGCTTGGCGGGTCGCATCGCTGCTTTAAGCCGGTTTATAAGCCGTTTGGGTGAGAAGGCCATGCCATTATATCAGTTGATGAAGAAAACTGATAACTTTGTCTGGAATGATTCAGCTAATACTGCCTTTGAGGATTTGAAGAAGCAGCTGGCAGAGCCCCCAGTCCTTGCTGCTCCGGTTGATAAAGAACCCTTATTATTATATGTGGCGGCGAACACACGAGCTGTCAGTGTGGCTGTGGTGGTGGAGCGCAAGGAAGAGGGTAAGGAGCATCCGGTTCAGCGGCCGGTTTATTATGTCAGCGAAGTGCTCGTTGAGTCCAAGCAACGGTATCCGCATTGGCAGAAGCTTGTTTATGGTGTGCTCATGGCGAGCCGGAAGCTTAAGCATTATTTGCAGGGTCATCCCATCACTGTGGTCAGTTCTGCCCCTCTTGGTGATATCATTCAAAACAGAGAGGCCACAGGGAGGGTGGCTAAGTGGGCTATAGAGCTTGGACCTCATGGTCTCAAGTACGTGCCACGCACTGCTGTTAAATCTCAGGCCTTGGTGGATTTCATCAATGACTGGACAGAGTCACAAGTGCCTGAGCAGAAGCTGGATAACACATATTGGACTATTCACTTTGATGGGTCCAGGCAGTTGGAGGGCTCGGGGGCTGGAGTCGTGTTGGCTTCCCCTAAAGGTGACAAGTTCCATTATGTGCTAAAGTTGCTGTTTCCTTGCACTAACAACGCGGCTGAGTACGAGGCCTTGCTCCATGGTCTTCGGATGGCTAAAGAGATGAGCTTGAGTCGGGTAAGATGCTTCGGCGACTCGGACTTGGTGGCTCAACAAGTATCAGGAAAGTGGGACTCTAAGGACCCTCTCATGGCGGCTTATCGCCGGGAGGTTGATGCCATTGCTGGGCACTTTCAGGGCTACCAAGTAGAACACATTGATCGCAGGAAGAATGAGGCGGCTGACGCCCTAAGCCGGCTGGGCTCTCAGCGAAAGCCGGTGCCGTCTAATACTTTCTTGGATGTCCTGTATAACCCTTCTGTTAAGTTACCTACAGAGGAAGACTTGGCTGTCCCTGACCCGGAGGCACGACTGGTGGCGGCTCTCCACATCATCCCGGACTGGACAACACCTTATCTGGCTTACATGACCCGGGGAGAGTTGCCTCAGGATGAAACTTTGGCCAGGCAAATAACTCGGCGGGCTAAGTCAATGATTGTTATCAATGGTGAGTTGCATCACCGCAGTGTTACGGGAGCGTTCCAGCGTTGTGTCTCCCCTGAGGAAGGTCAAGAGATCTTGCGTGAGATTCATGAGGGGGATTGTGGCCATCACGCCGGCTCAAAGTCTCTTGTGGCTAAGGCTTTTCGCCATGGTTTTTATTGGCTAACGGCTCATGCTGATGCGGAGGACTTGGTCAGCAAATGTGATGGTTGCCAGCGGTTCTCACGACGGGCTCATGTGCCGGCTCACGAGCTGAGGATGATCCCAATTACTTGGCCCTTTGCGGTCTGGGGGCTTGATATGGTTGGGCCTTTCAAAAGATCCAAGGACAAGAAGACCCACCTTTTGGTGGCAGTTGACAAATTTACCAAGTGGGTAGAAGCAGAGCCAGTTAGCAAGTGTGATGCAGCCACAGCAGTTCAGTTCATGAAGAAGGTGATCTTTCGCTTTGGCTTTCCGCACAGCATTATAACTGACAATGGCACCAATCTATCCAAAGGCGCCATGGAAAAGTTTTGTCAACGAGAGCATATCCGACTTGATGTTTCCTCAGTTGCTCATCCTCAATCCAATGGTCAAGCTAAGAGAGCTAATCAGGAGATTCTGAAGGGCATCAAGCCCTGGCTTTTGGTCCCTTTGCAATGGACGCCGGGTTGTTGGGTGGAGGAATTGCCCTCCGTGCTATGGAGCATTAACACTACTCCTAACAGATCTACAGGCTTTACGTTGGGGCCTAATGTTGAGGATATAGACCTTAGAGTCACCCGCCAGAAGGGGCCGGGTTACTCATATGGTCATTGCCAAAAGCCCGGCGCTAAGCTTAAAGATGGTGGGCCAGAGATGGGCTTAAAGACCCGGATACGGCTTAAGGCCCGTAGTTGCAATTATTATCATGGTAGAACTTGTAGTGTAAGGCAAGAATAGTTGAGAGTCCGAGCCGGACACTCTTATGAGCCGGCCGGGACTCTGAGAGCTGCTGGGCGTCAGCCTCCCTATATAAAGGGACGACCCGGCAGCGGTTTAGGGACAAGAAAGATCTCATCGAGAGCCAGGCATAGCAGTTAAGCTCCCTGGTCATCGAAACCCTAATCAATACCACCTCAAACTGGACGTATGCTTTTTACCTTCACCATAAGGGGCCGAACCAGTATAAACCCTCGTGTTCCTTGTCCCACTTAACCCCTTCAAGCTTCCTAGTAGCGATGGCTCCACGACTAAGTCCTAGCACGAGGACATCTGCCGTGACAATTCCACGACAGGTGCCATCATATCTTTTGTGCCTTTTGGCTCATGGTCAGTAAGGGACTTTTGTTCTATGCATTTAGTAGATTCATGCGATGCCTTGTTTTGCTATGTTAAGTTCTTGTAGCATGTGTTTTGCTTGCTCTGAACATTGCTACCTGATGCTGTTTCAGCCATGTTCAGTATTTTCACCAAGTCTGTGAAGCTGATATCTTTTGCACTTTTGCCATGCTTGTATGAACCTGATATGTTGTGATCTAGCCGTAGCTCAGTGTTCATCTTTTGTCAAGCATCTCCTGTAGATCACTGCCATATGCTTTGTTGCTATGTTCGGGTACTGTAGCATAGTTACTTGATGTATTCTAAGTGTTATCATGCTGTTAGTCGCAGATTCGTGTCATTCTTGTTTTGCTTGCCATTTGCAAACCGTGCATCCGTTTCCGGTGATCTTTATATCGATTTCGACCAAAATCATCTCATCTTTCCAGTGGCATACTTGGTTTGCCAAGTTACTGCCTTTTTCATCCTTTTTCTTCCGGAGCACGCATATGCATCGCATTTCACATCTCGCATATCATGCATGTATTGCATCATGTTGCTTGTGCATTTTCCGTGATTGATTGTGGATCCATTGCTTGTGTTCTTGCTGTGGGTAGAGCCGGGAGACGAGTTCGTGAACGAGGAACCTGTTGAGTACGCTTACGAGGATCAAGCTTTCGACAACTCTGAGAACCTAGCAGGCAAGATGACCATACCCTCGAAATCACTTCTATCTTTGCTTTGCTAGTTGTTCGTTCTTTTACCATGCTGTGCTACCTACCAATTGCTATATCATGCCTCCCATATTTGCCATGTCAAGCCTCTAACCATCCTTTCCTAGCAAACCGTTGTTTGGCTAAGTTACCGCTTTTGCTCAGCCCTTCTTATAGCGTTGCTAGTTGCAGGTGAAGTTGAAGTTGGTTCCATGTTGGAACATGGATATTTATTTTGGAATATCACAATATCTCTTATTTAATTAATGCATCTATATATTTGGTAAAGGGTGGAAGGCTCGGCCTTATGCCTGGTGTTTTGTTCCACTCTTGCCGCTCTAGTTTCCGTCATACCGGTATTATGTTCCTTGAGTTTGCGTTCCTTACGCGGTTGGGTGATTTATGGGACCCCCTTGACAGTTTTCCTTGAATAAAACTCCTCCAGCAAGGCCCAACCTTGGTTTAACCATTTGCCACCTAAGCCTTTTTCCCTTGGGTTTTCGCGAGCCCGAGGGTCGTCTTTATTTAAACCCCCGGTCCAGTGTTCCTCTGAGTGCTGGTCCAAACTAGAGCCCTTTGCAGCGCCACCTCGGTGAAACTTGAGGCCTGGTTTTAGTTGTACGGACTGCTCATCCGGTGTGCCCTGAGAACGAGATATGTGCAGCTCCTATCGGGATTTGTCGGCACATTCGGGCGGCTTTGCTGGTCTTGTTTCACCATTGTCGAAATGTCTTGTAAACCGGGATTCCGAGACTGATCGGGTCTTCCCGGGAGAAGGTTTATCCTTCGTTGATCGTGAGAGCTTATAATGGGCTAAGTTGGGACACCCCTGCAGGGTATTATCTTTCGAAAGCCGTGCCCGTGGTTATGAGGCAGATGGGAATTTGTTAATGTCCGGTTGTAGAGAACTTGACACTTGACTTAATTAAAATACATCAACCGTGTGTGTAGCCGTGATGGTCTCTTTTCGGCGGAGTCCGGGAAGTGAACACGGTTTGAGTTATGCATGAACGTAAGTAGTTTCAAGATCACTTCTTGATCATTTCTAGCTTCGCGACCGTTGCGTTGCTTCTCTTCTCGCTCTCTTTTGCGTATCTTAGCCACCATATATGCTTAGTGCCTGCTGCAGCTCCACCTCATTACACCATCCTTTCCTATAAGCTTAAATAGTCTTGATCTCGCGGGTGTGAGATTGCTGAGTCCTCGTGACTCACAGATTCTACCAAAACAGTTGCAGGTGCCGACAATACCAGTGCAGATGACGCAACCGAGCTCAAGTGGGAGTTCGACGAGGAACGTGGTCGTTATTATGTTCCGTTTCCTGATGATCAGTAGTGGAGCCCAGTTGGGACGATCGGGGATCTAGCATTTGGGGTTATCTTATTATCATTTGGATTTGACCGTAGTCGGTCTATGTGTGAATTTTGGATGATGTATGAATTAATTATGTATTGTGTGAAGTGGCGATTGTAAGCCAACTCTCTTTATCCCATTCTTGTTCATTACATGGGATTGTGCGAAGATGACCCTTCTTGCGAAATTACCTACAATGCAGTTATGCCTCTAAGTCGTGCCTCGACACGTGGGAGATATAGCCGCATCGTGGGTGTTACAGCATGATTTTGATCTGAATGTTTTACAAAAGATTAATATACAAATTACCCAGGTTGTCCTAATTTTTAAGAATTTTTGGAGTTACAGAAGTATGCGAAGTTTACAGATTGCTACACAATGTTCTGTTTTTGATAGATTCTGTTTTCTATGTGTTGTTTGCTTATTTTAATGAATTTATGGGCAGTATCGCGGGCTATGAACCACGGAGAAGTTGGAATACAGTAGATATTACACCAATATAAATAAAGAATGAGTTCACAACAGTATCAAAAAGTGGTGATTTATTTTCTTATACTAACGGATCTCATGAGTTTTCTGTTGAGTTTTGTGTTGTGAAGTTTTCAAGTTTTGGGTAGGGATTTGATGGACTATGGAATAAGGAGTGGCAAGGGCCTAAGCTTGGGGATGCCCAAGGCACCCCAAGGTAATATTCAATGACAACGAAGCATCTAAGCTTGGGGATGCCCCGGATGGCATCCCCTCTTTCGTCTTCAATCCATCGGTAAATTTACTTGAGGCTATATTTTTATTCACCACATGATATGTTTTTTGCTTGGAGCGTCTTGTATGATTTGAGTCTTTGCTTTTGAGTTTGCCAAAATCATCCTTGCCGTACATACCTTTTGAGAGGTAAACACATGAATCATGATTTATTAGAATACTCTATGTGATTCACTTATATCTTTTGAGCTAGGCAATTTGCTCTAGTGCTTCACTTATATCTTTTTAGAGCACGGTGGTGGCTTTATTTTATAGAAATTTTTGAACTCTCATGCTTCACTTATATTATTTTGAGAGTCTCTAAACATCATGGTAATTTGCTTAGGTTATGAATTTAGTCCTAATATGATGGGCATCTAAGAGGGATATAATAAAACTTTCATAAAAAGAGCATTGAATACTATGAGAAGTTTGATTCCTTATGATTGTTTTGAGATATAAAGATGGTGATATTAGAGTCATGCTAGTAAGTAATTGTGGATTATTAGAAATACTTGTGTTAAAGTTTGTGATTCACGTAGCATGCACGTATGTTGAACCATTATGTGATGGGAGCATGATTTATTTATTGATTGTCTTCCTTATGAGTGGCGGTCGGGGACGAGCGATGGTCTTTTCCTACCAATCTACCCCCCTAGGAGCATGCGCGTAGTACTCTGTTTTGATGGCTAATAATTTTTTGCAATAAGTATGTGAGTTCTTTATGACTAATGTTGAGTCCATGGATTATACGCACTCTCACCCTTCCACCATTGCTAGCCTGTCTAGTACCGCGCAACTCTCGACGGTGCATTACACCCACCATATACCTTCCTCAAAACAGCCAACATACCTACCTATTATGGAATTTCCATAGCCATTCCGAGATATATTTCCATGCATCTTCCACCGTTCCGTCATATCTTTATTCTAAGTATTGAGTTGTAATTCTTGAGTTGTAATTAAATAAAAGTGTGATGATCATCATTATTAGAGCATTGTCCCATGTGAGTAAAGGATGATGGAAGCTATGATTCCCTCACAAGTTGGGATGAGTCTCCGGACTTTACAAAAAATAAAAGAGGCCAAAGAATCCCAAAAAAGAGAGGCCAAAGAGCCCAAACAAAAAAATGAGAGAAAAGAGAGAAGGGACAATGCTAGTACCCTTTTACCATACTTGTGCTTCAAAGTAGCACCATGATCTTCATGATAGAGAGTCTCCTATGTTGTCACTTCATATACTAGTGGGAATTTTTTATAACTTAGCTTGTATATTCCAATGATGGGCTTCCTCAAATTGCCTTAGGTCTTTGTGAGCAAGCGAGTTGGATGCACACCCACTTAGTTGTTTTTGAGATTTCACAAACTTATACCTCTAGTGCATCCGTTGCATGGCAATCCCTACTCACTCACATTGATAGCTATTGATGGGATAGCCCGTTAATACGCCTAGTTGATGTGAGACTATCTCCTTCTTTTTGTCTTCTCAACAACCACCATATTCTATTCCACCTATAGTGCTATATCCATGGCTCACGCTCATGTATTGCATGAAAGTTGAAAAAGTTTGAGAACATCAAAAGTATGAAACAATTGCTTGGCTTGTCATCGGGGTTGTGCATGATTTAATACTTTTGTGTGATGAAGATGGAGCATATCCATACTATATGATTTTGTAGGATAACTTTCTTTGGCCATGTTATTTTGAGAAGACATGATTGCTTTATTAGTATGCTTGAAGTATTATTGTTTTTATGTCAATATTAAACTTTTGTTTTGAATCTTATGGATCTGAATATTCATGCCACAATAAAGAAAATTAGATGGATAAATACGTTAGGTAGCATTCCACATCAAAATTTATGTTTTTATTATTTACCTACTTGAGGACGAGCAGGAATTAAGCTTGGGCATGCTTGATACGCCTCCAGCGTATCTATAATTTTTTATTGTTCCATGCTATTATATTATCTGTTTTGGATGTTTTATATGCATTATTATGCTATTTTATATTATTTTTGGGACTAACTTATTAACCTAGAGCCCAGTGCCAGTTATTGTTTTTTCATTGTTTTTGAGCTTTACATAAAAGGAATATCAAACGGAGTCCAAACGGAATAAAACTTTCGCGATGATTTTTCTTGGACCAGAAGACATCCATGGAACTTGGAGATGAAGTCAAAAGAGTCCCGAGGGCTCCACAAGCCCTCAGGGCGCGCCCCCTGGCTTGTGGGCCCCTCGGGAGTCCACCGACCTCCCTCTCAGCTCTATAAATTCACAAATATTCCCAAACGACCAGAAGCGTCCACCAAAATACTTTTCCGCCGCCATAACCTTCTGTTCCCGTGAGATCCCATCTTGGGGCCTTTTCCGGCATCCTGCCGGAGGGGCGTTCAATCATGGGGGCATCTACATCAACTCTATTGCCCTTCCGATGAAGCGTGAGTAGTTTAACACAAACCTAAGGGTCCATAGCTAGTAGCTAGATGGCTTCTTCTCTCTCTTTGATCTTCAATACAAAGTTCTCCTCGATGTTCTTGGAGATCTATCCGATGTAATCTTCTTTTGCGGTGTGTTTGCCGAGATCCTGAATTATGGATTTATGATCAGATTATCTATGAATATTATTTGAATATTCTCTGAATTCTTATATGCATGATTTGATATCTTTGTATTTCTCTTTGAATTATCGGTTTGGTTTGGACAACTAGATTGGTTCTTCTTGCAATGGGAGAGGTGCTTAGTTTTGGGTTCAATCTTGCAGTGTCCTCACCCAGTGACAAAGTAGGGGTAGCGAGGCACGTATTTGTATTGTTTCCATCAAGGGTAAAAAGATGGGGTTTTCATCATATTGCTTGAGTTTATCCCTCTACATCATGTCATCTTACTTAAGGCGTTACTCCGTTCTTATGAACTTAATACTCTAGATGCATGCTGGATAGCGGTCGATGTGTGGAGTAATAGTAGTATATGCAGGCAGGAGTTGGTCTACTTGACACGGACGTGATGCCTATATTCATAATCATTGCCTTGGATATTGTCATAACTTCGCGCTTTTCTATCAATTGCTCAACAGTAATTTGTTCACCCACCGTATTGTTTTCTTTCAAGAGAGAAGCCTCTAGCGAAACCTATGGCCCCTTGTCTATTTTCCATCATATATTTTCAGATCTATAAACCAAAAAAACCCAAGAATACCTTACTGCAATTTTTTTACTTTGTTTAACATTTTAGTAATATTTTATATCTATCTCTATCAGATCTCACCTTTGCAAGTGACCGTGAAGGGATTGACAACCCCTTTATCGCGTTGGGTGCAAGTGTTTGATTGTTTGAGCAGGTGCATAGATTGGAGACTTGTGTGTACCTCCTATTGGATTGATACCTTGGTTCTCAAACTAAGGGAAATACTTATCTCTACTTTGCTGCATCACGCTTTCCTCTTCAAGGGAAAAACCAACACAAGCTCAAGAAGTAGCACGGTTCCCTCACACTCCCCTGCCGGTTGGAAGAGATAAAGGGGCCAGGTGTTTGTAAAAAAAATAAAAAAAATCAGCCTCTGTAGCAGGCTGCCTCCGTGTCCTCGCCACTGGGTGACCCGCATGGCCTCGCCTTGAGTCACCTTGTCGACTCGCCTCGCTGGACTCCGTCATCTGAGTCGCTACAGGCTTCTGCTGCCTCCCCAGCCGGCCTTTGCCTCCGCCACAAGTCGCCGCCCCCACGGTTACGACCGCGGCCTCACCGATGCCGTTTGCGTCTGAGCCGCTGTAGCCTCAGCCGCCTCACCAGCGACTTACACGACTGTATTGATGTCCCATGAAAATACTAGGTGCTATCCTCCTTATTTACTTTTCAGTAAATATTAATTCATCCGAGAACAATTAATTTGGCTTGTGATAGTTTTTATGTAGGACAAATATTCACTGCAAGAGCGATCGTCGTGCCATGGATATAGAGCTCACGCCAACATTATTATGCGCCAGCAGCCGACCATGTCATACTGCTCGCCAAATATGTGTGCAAGCCAGCGTCACAAAGATCATCTATCATCCAAATACACCAGGACAATTATTCACTCCAAAGTGGCGTTATACCGTGGATACGGAGCACATGACAGCGTCATTCTGTACTAAGGTTTGTCCGTGTCATGGCACTCAACGGAAGCACACAAGTTGCCGCCCTTGCGGACCTATTTACATCAGCATATCAGGGCCATGCCCACTCACACAAGCTGCCCAATGGACATGTGCAAGTCGCCGCCCCGCGGTCCAGTCTGCTTTAGTATATTGAAGAAATAAGAGACTAGGCCATAGATGCATTGTCCCTAGAGAGGATGGATGAGCCATGCCAATGTTTGAGCCGGCAATTCAAAAACCAGCAAAAGAAAAAAGAGAAGAAAACGGCCCTAGAAGTACCAGATGAGCTGGACCAAGCGAGAGTTGCAAGGAATGGGAGGACATATGACAAACATCACAAAAGTCATCAACATGCCACATTGCTTCCAGCTATCAGCTGACAATTATACGCCAGTTATGCCCCGGCCAAGTATGAAGAATTTTAAGTTGACTCCTCAAGTTGATTTAAGACTCGGGAGCTACACATACAAGACTTGGCAACTTTGGCCGCTTTCACAAATTCAAGAACTCCAGGTCATTGCAGGGAAGACAACCCGTACCCAGGGATTGCTACCACATTAGTGAAAATTTAAAGATTGTCAGGAAATTTACGGCTCAAAAAGAAAGATTTCGGGTTATCAAAAAAGGTTTCGGCTCAAAATCCGGCTCAAGAGAAATCTGTCTCTCACAAAGTTTTGAGATATCAATATCTGTCTCAACATTCGGTTCAAGAGGAATCCATCTCTCGCAAGTTCGAGTTCTCAGAAAAAATTAAAGGTTGCCAAAGAGAACTTGATGCCATGATGCGTAGTTCAAACATGGGTATCCTGCCAGATTGGCTAAAAAATTAAAGGTTGCCAAAGAGGACTAGCTGCCAAGATGTGCGATTCAAACATGGGTATCCTGCCTTATTGGCTTATCATATTATGATCAACATAATAAAGCCGGCATCCCCGAAACTCGGGGCCTCTGTCGTTTCATCACATATATTGTGCATGAGTCTTTTATTAATTGATCATAAGGTCACTTGGGGGCTTCCAACTCACCGAGTTTAGCTATCTTACCCTCTTAACCGGTAAATAAATGCCACAATATGGGTTAAACCTACCTGTTTCGCTTGATGCTACTCCAAAAAGGTGACCCGCCATACTCTTGACAGTCAATCTTTATGACCCTGAACTAGTCAAGGTTAAAACGGTGGCTTATGTCACGTGAGAGCCAGCTTACAGGAAGTAAAAATAAACCAAGGCTATCATGCCAGCTTCACTAAAGCAAGACTCGAGCCTCTAAAGCCGGTCTTTTTGTCGTGCCTCGAAAGCCTGCATTTTTTATACTCTATTATCATACACATACATCATCATACATCATACATTGCATCATCATACAATGCATCATATATGCATGGATATACTGGTTTATGTTGCAGGAGCCGGTTTTCAAACTGGGTTACATTATTCAAATCTTTAATAGCCAACATGGCTGGATTTTAATTATGGTTATCATAACCAATATTTGATGATTGAGGTTTTCAAAGCCGATTCAGAAAATGGCTGTTATTTCTTCATCCAGAAGTACTAGCTTACAGCAAGGAGCATGGTACAATATCGATGCAAAGCATTCAGTAACACCATCCAGACAGTGGATATGATTTTATTCTACAATGGAAGGAATAGTCCCGAGTCGTTGCAGGCACTTGGGGGCTACATTATTCAAATTAAGATTACTTCAAGTATGCAAGTCCCATGTCACTTCAAGCATGCACCACGACACTTGGGGGCTAATGCAAGTTTCTTTTCACATCATCATGTTGTCAACAGACCCGATTATCTCAGGGAGATGAGCCGGCCTTCCATCATTTTCTAAGTCCCAGCCCAATATTATCTTACTGAGCTGGCCCTTGGGGGCTACACATTGCTCTTCGCTACTTCTTAAGCTTGCGTTGGTTTTTCCCTTGAAGAGGAAAGGGTGATGCGACAAAGTAGAAATAAGTATTTCCTTCAGTTAGAGAACCAAGGTATCAATCCAGCAGGAGGTACAAGCAAGTCTCCAATCTATGCACCTACACAAACAATCAAACACTTGCACCCAACGCGATAAAAGGGTTGTCAATCCCTTCATGGTCAATTGCAATGGTGAGATCTGATAGAGATAGATATAAAAGATAACTAAAACGTAAAATAAAATAAAAGTAAATAAATTGCAGCAGGGTATTTTGGGGTTTCTGGTTTATAGATCTGAAAATATATGATGGAAAATAGACCCGGGGGCCATAGGTTTCACTAGAGGCTTCTCTCCTAAAGGAAAATAATACGGCGGGTGAACAAATTACTGTCGAGCAATTGATAGAAAAGCGCAAAGTTATGACAATATCCAAGGCAATGATTATGCATATACGCATCACGTCCGTGTCAAGTAGACCGAAACGATTTTGCATCTACTACTATTACTCCAAACATCGACCGACTCCAGCATGCATCTAGAGTATTAAGTTCAAGAGAATAGAGTAGCGCATTAAGTAAGATGATATGATGTAGAGGGATAAACTCAAGCAATATGATGAAAACCCCATATTTTTACCGGTGATGGAAACAATACAATACATGCCTCGCTACCCCTACTATTTCACTGGGTGAGGACAACGCAAGATTGAACCCAAAACTAAGCACCTATCCCATTGCAAGAAATACCAATCTAGTTAGCCAAACCAAACCGATAATTCAAAGAGAAATACAAAGATATCAAATCATGCATATAAGAATTCAGAGAAGATTCAAATAATATTCATAGATAATCTGATCATAAATCCACAATTCATCGGATCTCGACAAACACACCGCAAAAGAATATTACATCAGATAGAACTCCAAGAACATCGAGGAGAACATAGTATTGAAGATCATAGAGAGAGAAGAAGCCATCTAGCTACTAGCTATGGACCCGTAGGTTTGAGTTAAACTACTCACGCTTCGTCGGAAGGGCAATAGGGTTGATGTAGATGACCTCTGTGATCGAATCACCCTCGGACAGATCGCCGGAAAAGTCCCAAGACGGGACCTCATGGGAACAAAAGGTTGCGGCGGCAGAAAAGTATTTCCGTGGATGCCTCTGTTGATAATGGAATATTTGAGGATTTATAGAGCTGAGAGGGAGGTCGGTGGATTCCCGAGGGGCCCACAAGCCAGGGGGCACCCCCCTAGGGTGTGCCCTGGAGGCTTGTGGAGTCCTCGGGACTCTTCTGACTTGGCCCCCAAGCTCCGTGGATGTCTTCTGGTCCAAGAAAAATCATCGTAAAGTTTTATTCTGTTTGGACTCCGTTTGATATTCCTTTTCTGCGAAACTCAAAAACAAGGAAAAAAACAGAAACTGGCACTGGGCTCTGGGTTAATAAGTTAGTCCCAAAAATAATATAAAATAGCATATTAATGCATATAAAACATCCAAAACAGATAATATAATAGCATGGAACGATCAAAAATTATAGATACGTTGGAGACGTATCAAGCATCCCCAAGCTTAATTCCTGCTCGTCCTCGAATAGGTAAATGATAAAAATAGAATTCTTGATGTGGAATGCTACCTAACATATTTATCCATGTAATTTTCTTTATTGTGGCATGAATATTCAGATCCATAATATTCAAAACAAAAGTTTAATATTGACATAAAAACAATAATACTTCAAGCATACTAATAAATAAATCATGTCTTCTCAAAATAACATGGCCAAAGAAAGTTATCCTTACAAAATCATATATTCTGGCTATGCTCCATCTTCATCACACAAAATATTAAATCATGCACAACCCCGATGACAATCCAAGCAATTGTTTCATACTTTTGATGTTCTCAAACTTTTTCAACTTTCACACAATACATGAGCATGAGCCATGGATATAGCACTATAGGTGGAATAGAATATGGTGTTTGTGGAGAAGACAAAAAGAAGGAGATAGTCTCACATCAACTAGGCGTATCAACGGGCTATGGAGATGCCCATCAATAGATATAAATGTGAGTGAGTAGGGATTGCCATGCAACGGATGCACTAGAGCTATAAGTGTATGAAAGCTCAAAAAGAAACTAAGTGGGTGTGCATCCAACTCGCTTGCTCACGAAGACCTAGAGCAATTTGAGGAAGCCCATCATTGGAATATACAAGCCAAGTTCTATAATGAATATCTCCCACTAGTATATGAAAGTGGCAACATAGGAGACTCTCTATCATGAAGATCATGGTGCTACTTTGAAGCACAAGTGTGGAAAAAGGATAGTAGCATTGCCACTTCTCTCTTTTCTCTCTTTTTTTTGTTTTGGCCTCTTTTTTCCTTTCTTTTTCCCCTTTATTCCTTTTTTTTATTTTTCGTATGGAGTCTCATCCCGACTTGTGGTGGAATCATAGTCTCCATCATCCTTTCCTCACATGGGACAATGCTCTAATAATGATGATCATCACACTTTTATGTACTTACAACTCAAGAATTACAATTCGATACTAGAACAAATATATGACTCTATATGGATGCCTCCGGCGGTGTACCGGGATGTGCAATGACTCAAGAGTGACATGTATAAAAAATATGAATGGTGGCTTTGCCACAAATACGTTGTCAACTACATGATCATGCAAAGCAATATGACAATGATGAAGCATGTCATAATAAACGGAACAGTGGAAGTTGCATGGCAATATATCTCGGAATGGCTATGGAAATGCCATAATAGGTAGGTATGGTGGCTGTTTTGAGGAAGGTATATGGTGGGTGTAGTGCACCGGCGAAAGTTGTGCGGTACTAGAGAGGCTAGCAATGGTGGAAGGATGAGAGTGCGTATAATCCATGGACTCAACATTAGTCATAAAGAACTCACATACTTATTGCAAAAGTCTATTAACTATCAAAACAAAGTACTACACGCATGCTCCTAGGGGGATAGATTGGTAGGAAAAGACCATCGCTCGTCCTCGACCGCCACTCATAAGGAAGACAATCAATAAATAAATCATGCTTCGACTTCATCACATAACGGTTCACCATATGTGCATGCTACGGGAATCAAAAACTTTAACACAATTATTTCTACCAATCCACAATTAATCACTAGAATGACTCTAATATCACCATCTTTATATCTCAAAACAATCATAAGAAATCAAACTTCTCATAGTATTCCATGCACTTAATATGAATGTTTTTATTATATCCCTCTTGGATGCCCATCATATTAGGACTAAATTCATAACCAAAGCAAATTAACATGTTGTTTAGAGACTCTCAAAATAATATAAGTGAAGCAAGAGAGTTCAACAATTTCTATAAAATAAAGCCACCGCCGTGCTCTAAAAAGATATAAGTGAAGCACTAGAGCATATTGCCTAGCTCAAAAGATATAAGTGAAGCACATAGAGTATTCTAATAAATTCACGATTTAAGCGTGTACCTATCAAAAGGTGTGTACAGCAAGGATGATTGTGTCAAACTAAAAAGAAATGTCATATCATACAAGACGCTCCAAGCAAAACACATATCATGTGTGAATAAAAATATAGCCTCAAGTAAATTTACTGATGGATTGAAGATGAAAGAGGGGATGCCTTCCGGAGCATCCCCAAGCTTAGGCTCTTGGTTGTCCTTGAATATTACCTTGGGGTGCCTTGGGCATCCCCAAGCTTAGGCTCTTGCCACTCTTTATTCCATAGTCCATCAAATCTTTACCCAAAACTTGAAAACTTCACAACACAAAACTCAACAGAAAACTCATGAGATCCGTTAGTATAACAAAATAAAATCACCACTTTTGGTACTGTTGTGAACTCATTCTTTATTTATATTGGTGTAATATCTAATGTATTCCAACTTCTCCATGGTTCATAACCCCCCATACTACCCATAGATTCATCATAATAAGCAAACAACACATAGAAAACAGAATCTATCAAAAACAGAACATTCTGTAGCAATTTGTAAACTTTGAATACTTCTGTAACTCCAAAAATTCTGAAAACTTAGGACAACCTGGGAAATTGGTATATCAACCCCGTGTAAAACATTGAGATCAAAATCACGCTTCTGTGATTTTTCAAAATTGTTTTACTGGGCGCAAAAGTTTCTATTTTTCAGCAAGATCAAATCAACTATCACCGTAAGCCATCCCAAAGGTCTTACTTGGCACAGACACTAATTAAAACACCAAAACACAACTACTATAGAGGTAATAATGTTTATTTTATTCAAGAACAGTAGCAAAACAAAAAACACAAAAATTAAATTGGGTTGCCTCCCAACAAGCGCTATTGTTTAACGCCCCTAGCTAGGCATAATGCAATAGATCTAGGTATTGTCATATTTGGTATGCAATCCATAAGTAGCTCTCATAATAGATTCATATGGCAACTTAATTTTCTTTCTTGGAAAGTGTTCCATGCCCTTACTTAACGGAAATTGAAATCTAATGTTTCCTTCTTTCATATCAATAATTGCACCAATCGTTCTAAGGAAAGGTCTACCAAGAATAATAGGACATGTAGGATTGCAATCTATATCAAGAACAATGAAATCTACGGGCACATAATTCCTATTTGCAACAATAAGAACATCATTAATCCTTCCCATAGGATTCTTTATAGTGGAATCCGCAGGATGCAAATTTAAAGAACAATCATCAAGTTCACGGATACCTAGCACATCACATAAAGTTTTCGGAATCGTGGAAACGCTAGCACCCAAATCACACAAAGCATGGCACTCACAATCTTTAATTCTAATATTAATAGTAGGTTCTCACTCATCATAAAGCTTTCTAGGGATAGAAACTTCCAACTCAAGTTTTTCTTCAAAAGATTTCATCATAGCATCAACAATATGTTTGGTAAAAGTTTTATTTTGATTATAAGCATGAGGAGAATTCAACATGGATTGCAACAAGAAAATACAATATATCAAAGAACAATTATCATAATTAATGTCCTTGAAATCCAAAAGAGTGGGTTCATTGCTACTTAAAGTTTTGACCTCTCCAATCCCACTTTTATCAATTTTTGCATCAAGATCTATAAACTCCGAATCAGTGGGACGCCTTCTAGCTAAAGTTGACTCATCTCCAGTCCCGTCTTTATCAAGATTTATATTAGAAAACAAAGATTGAATAGGAGTCACATCAATCACTTTAAGATCTTCATCATTGCTTTCACAAGAAATCGAAGAACACGCTTTTACAAACCATTCTCGCTTAGCACGCATCCTAGCGGTTCTTTCTTTACATTCATCAATAGAACGCACAGATTTTAGAGACTCATTAATATCATCCTTGGGTGGAATAGATCTAATTTTCAAATAATCAATCTCAAGATAAATTCTATCCACGTTCCTAGCCAAATCATCAATCTTGAGCAATTTTTCTTCAACCATAGCATTGAAAACTTTTTGGGAACTAATAAATTCTTAAATATTGTTATCAAGATCAGAAGGAATCTTATTATAATTTCCATAAGAATTGTTGTAGGAATTACTATAGTTATTAGAGGAATTACTAGGAAATGGCCTAGGGTTGAAATTACCTCTATACGCGTTATTACCAAAATTGTTCCTACCAACAAAATTCACATCCATAGATTCATTATTATTCTCAATCAAAGTGGAAAAAGTCATATCATTATGATCAATAGGAGCACTCTTACTAGCAAACAATTTCATAAGTTTATCCATCTTTCCACTCAAAACATTAATTTCTTCAATCGCATGCACTATTTTACTAGTAGAGGATCTTTCGGTATGCCATTGAGAGTAATTAGCCATAATATTATCTAGGAGTTTAGTACCTTCTCCTAATGTGATTTCCATAAAAGTACCTCCCGCAACCGAATCTAAAAGATTTCTAGATACAAAATTCAATCCGGCATAATTTGTTTTGTATTTTTATCCATAAACTCAAACCATGCGTAGGGCAATTTCTTATAATCAATTTCATCCTCTCCCAAGATTGTGCAACATGTTCATGATCAAGTTGCTTAAAATTCATTATATCGTTTCTAAGGGAGATGATCTTAGCAGGTGGAAAATACTTGGAAATAAAAGCATCTTTACACGTATTTCATGAATCAATACTATTTTTAAGCAAAGATGAAAACCAAGTTTTAGCACGATCTCGTAGTGAGAACGGAAATAGGTTCAATTTAACAATATCATTATCCACATCTTTATTCTTTTGCATATCACACAACTCAATGGAAGTATTTAGATGGGATGTGGCATCTTCACTAGGAAGGCCGGGAAATTGCTCTTTCATAATAAGATTCAACAAAGCGGCATTAATTTCATAAGATTTTGCACTAGTGGCGGGAGCAATCGGAGTAATAATAAAATCATTATTATTAGTATTGGAAAATCACACAATTTGGTATTTTATTGAGACATCGTGACAAAGCAAGCAATCTAGCACACAAGCAAACAAAAAGCAAACGAAAAGACGAACGGAAGAAGGGCGAATAAAAAGGCAAATCTTTTTGTATTTTTCTAAAAATTGTTTTAGAAGTGGGGGAGAGAAAAATGAGAGGCAAATGGCGAATAATATAATGCAAGAGATAAGAGTTTATGATGGGTACTTGGTAGGCTTGATGTAGACCTCCCCAACAACGGCGCCAGAAATTCTTCCTGTTACTTCTTGAGCTTGCGTTGGTTTTTCCCTTGAAGAGGAAAGGGTGATGCAGCAAAGTAGAGATAAGTATTTCCCTCAGTTAGAGAACCAAGATATCAATCCAGTAGGAGGTACAAGCAAGTCTCCAATCTATGCACCAACACAAACAATCAAACACTTGCACCCAACGCGATAAAGGGGTTGTCAATCCCTTCACGGTCAATTGCAATGGGTGAGATCTGATAGAGATAGATATAAAAGATAACTAAAACGTAAAAAAAACTAAATAAATTGCAACAAGGTGTTTTTTGGTTTTTTTGGTTTATAGATCTGAAAATATATGATAGAAAATAGGCCCGGGGGCCATAGGTTTCACTAGAGGCTTCTCTCTTGAAGGCAAATAATACGGTGGGTGAACAAATTACTATCGAGCAATTGATAGAAAAGTGCAAAGTTATGACGATATCCAAGGCAATTATGCATATAGGCATCACGTCTGTGTCAAGTAGACCGAAACAATTCTGCATCTACTACTATTACTCCACACATCGACTGACTTCTGCTTACATCTAGAGTATTAAGTTCAAGAGAACAAAGTAACACATTAATTAAGATGACATGATGTAGAGGGATAAACTCAAGCAATATGATGAAAACCCCATATTTTACCATTGATGGCAACAATACGTGCCTCGCTACCCCTACTATGCCACTGTATGAGGACACCTCAAGATTGAACCCAAAACTAAGCACCTCTCCCATTGCAAGAAATACCAATCTAGTTGGCCAAACCAAACCGATAATTCGAAAAGAAATACAAAGATATCAAATCATGCATATAAGAATTTAGAGAATATTCAAATAATATTCATAGATAATCTGGTCATAAATCCACAATTCATCGGATCTCGACAAACACACCACAAAAGAATATTACATCGGATAGAACTCCAAGAACATCGAGGAGAACATGGTATTGAATATCATAGAGAGAGAAGAAGCAATCTAGCTACTAGCTATGGACCCGTAGGTCTGAGGTAAACTGCCCACGCTTCATCGGAAGGGTAATAGGGTTGATGTAGATGCCCTCCATGATCGAATCCCCCTCTGGCAGATCGTCGAAAAATGCCCCAAGATGGGATCTCATGGGAACAGAAGGTTGCGGCGGCGGAAAAGTATTTTCGTGGATGCCTCTGTTGATAATGGAATATTTGAGGATTTATATATAGAGCTGAGAGGGAGGTCGGTGGACTCTCGAGGGGCCCACAAGCCAGGGGAGCCCCCCCCTAGGGCGCGCCCTGGAGGCTTGTGAAGTCCTTGGGACTCTTCTGACTTGGCCCCCAAGCTCCGTGGATGTCTTCTGGTCCAAGAAAAATCATCGTAAAATTTTATTCCGTTTGGACTCCGTTTGATATTCCTTTTCTGCGAAACTCAAAAACAAGGAAAAAACAGATACTGGCACTGGGCTCTGGGTTAATAAGTTAGTCCCAAAAATAATATAAAATAGCATATTAATGCATATAAAACATCCAAAACAGATAATATAATAGCATGGAACGATAAAAAATTATAGATACGTTGGAGAAGTATCACTCTTCAAGTCTATATAATCGGATCTCCAAAAGTCACTGCTCATTGTTGCATAATGACCCGGCCCTTGGGGGCTACACTGGCTGAAGTTTTATGAGCATAAGACAATTACAAGTCCCAGGTTGCTGCAGGCAAGACAACCCGGTACTTGGGGGCTACATATGTGGAATACAAAACATTTAACTTATGACTGGTGACTTAGATGAACAACCCAGATTTCTCCGGACTTGCAATATTTATGTTGAAGCAAGTCTTAAGCTATCACTACATTCCCCTCTTAAGACTTGGGGGCTACAGGTAATATGGATATAAGGAAGGTATACCTTCAAATTCTTAGTTATGAGTAAACCAGGTCTCATAGTTTTTGAGGGAGAAATTTACAAAGATTATTTCCTCTAAGCTATTCAGACAACTCTGAAGCATTGAAAGTTGGTACAACGTTAGAATTTTTTTCTTTTTATAAAGCCAAGGCGTTTTTGCAGACAATTCAAGATGTCATATGGGTTATATTTTCTGCATGGAGTTACCATTGGCATGTGGATATGACCGAGACCCAGATTTTCAGAAGCCGGCTCACTATCTATTCTTATTTGAAGAAGCTTAGCATGAATGCACGCCAAGCCTGTATTCAAGCTAATCTGGGGGCTAATGTTGGGGGAATTACCCACGGTTAAACCCGACTCATGACGTTAAGTCATCTCTGGACTTAAGCAGCCCTGGTAAGTCCTCTCTGGGCTTAAGCGGCCCTGGTAAGTCCTCTCTAGACTTAAGTAGCCCTGATAAGTCCTTTCTGGGCTTAATTAGCCCTGATAAGTCTTCCCTGGACTTAAGCAACCCTGTTAAGTCTTCTATAGACTTAACCTGCATCTTAACCAGTCATCTTAACCATCCATCTTAACCAGCCATCTTAACCCGCCATGATGAGTCCCGGAAGATGAGTTGCCGGAGATAAGAAGCCCAGGGTTAAGAAGCCCGTGATAAGAAGCCCACAGTAAGAAGCCCGCGATGGGAAGCCAGAATATGTTAAGTCCTAATCCTACTAGGACTCTACATGGAAGTCACCCCTTCAACTTATATAAGGAGGGGCAGGGCACCCCAAGAGGGACAAGTTTGAGACAGACAGACAAGTCTTAGACAAGATCAAGGTAGATGCTCTCGATATAGAGGTAGCGAAACACCTCCCTTTTAACCGAGATCATCATCATCATCAATACCAATCAAGCAGGATGTAGGCCTTTACCTCCACCGCGAGGGGCCGAACCTGGCACTACAAAAAAAAATACACTTCCGTGATGATACGTGTTTGTCACAGTAGGTCGGGTTTTTTGTCATGCATGTACATCCATGAAAAATTTATGACAGAATCAAGATAGTCATACATGTGCTGTCGTAGAAGTGTTCCATGACATTACCAAAATTATCATCACGGAAGTGTCCACTTCCATGACGATAAATCGCGCGTCACAGAAGTGCTTTCGTCAAGGGTGACCGACACGTGGCATCCACCGTAACGGAACGCCGTTAAGCTATCGGGTCGGGTTTTGGATCCGATAACCCGTTAACAGCCCCGACCAATGGGGATTTTCCACGTGTAAAATCATCATTGGCTGGAGGAAACACGTGTCGGCTCATCGTTGGGACAGATGTCATCCACTCATTGGACAGAAGGCACCTATGATACGTCGACACGTGGCACGGCCCAACAGTGGCCCATTCCTGTGAAAAGGCCGGCCCGTTTGACTTGGTCAAAAGCTGGCGGGTCGGCCCATGGAAAGCCTGTTAACGGCCTGTTCGCATATAGCCCATTTACAGCCCGCTAACCCAAGGCCCGTTACGCCCTATTCGAATTAGGCCCAGTAGCGTCATCTGGGCCATCCAATATGATTCCAACCCATTTTCACTTCTGGCCCATGTATGGCCCATGACGTCTTTTGGCCCATATGAGGCCCTATGTAACTCTTGGCCTATTAACGGCTCGTGCTGAAACTGGCCCGTAATGAACAGTGTATTACTTTACACCCATTAACGGCCCGTGGTGAAACTGGCCCGTAATGAACAGTGTATCACTTTATACTCATTAACGGCCCGTTATTCTGTTGGGCCGATTCCAACCCATGTTATCTTTCGGCCATCTCAGAGCCCATTTATTCTTGGGCTATTTTCCAGCATTCGTTTACTTACGGCCCGTTACTATCATTTTCTACTTGTGGGCCAAATTCAGCCCGTCGTTACAGTCGGCCTGTTTGTGGTCCGTTAATACGTTGGGCCGTTTTCATAGCGTCATCAAATACGGCCTATTAACGATGGCCCGTTATGGTCGGCCCATGAACGGACGATTCCAACTCTAGCCCCTTTACGGCCAGGATGCGGTCTGTTTGGCCCATGTTTAGCCAATCAATCATACGGCCCGTATAAGGCCCATTGATGATACGGCCCGTAGAAGGCCCATTGTTTCTACGGCCCGTAGAAGGCCCATTGTTTCTACGGCCCGTAGAAGGCCCACTGTTTCTACGGCCCGTAGAAGGCCCACTGTTTCTACGGCCCGTAGGAGGCCAAGTGTCACTACAGTAAATATTAGCCCATGGTTATTGTGGCCTAGTTTTAAAAAATAGGTTATTGCAACCACTAGCAAACCGCGGAAAAAGAACTGCAATGACTACAAGCAAACAAATAAACAAGACAACAAGGAAATAAATAAGCAAGCAACTTACGCTAGGCTATCACGGCTATCACACATATTACATCCACTGGGCATCAAAGTTCGCCACCAGTGCAAATAAACGCGCCGACAAAAGAATATACAAAACTGAGAGCACTTCAGAAGGCACTAGGCCTGGCCACGTCGGGCCCCCCAAACAGCTGAAGAAGCTGAGTAGACCTCAGTTGTGTCAACGATAGATGCATCAACACTAGATTTAAGGCATGATGGTGCGCACGGCAGTCCTCTGACATCTTCATTGCATCTTTGACTTCAAGTCGAAGCTGAGCTGAAGCAAGCCTTTCCGCTTTAAGTTGAGACTGAAGAAGTCGAACTGATTGAGGCAGCAACTGCACAGAGGTTGTCTCACACCTGCTGGTGAGTAGCTTCAACTCACTGTCTTCATCAAGACAGGACCTTGGGGTCATCTCACTGTCCTCAAGATGGTTTGGCTCACTATCTTCCCTAAAGTTCTACCTGGCGTAAGAGATACGAGTCTGAAAGAGAAACAAGGAGACACGTAACAGGTTTCACAATTATATAAGCAAATAAATGGATCTGTTCTGCATAAGGAACATGTTTTTACAACTACAATTTGAAACTGGTAGTTGTTGCAAACATCCAATCAGATGTAAACAGCAAACCAAACATCAGTGGAGGAAATGATGCCTATCCAAATCTATACTAGAACAGAGTTTGAAGGCTTGAGAAGGATGAACTTACATTACATGTTAACACGGGCTGGACAAAGCCCTTCTCCATGTTCATGGAAGGATAATTCAATAAATTCCCCAAAGAAAATTCTTTATAAGCGTTGCCATTATTCTACATTTTGCAAAGAGTAAATATAGATCAAATAATATTGGAAGAAACAAAGGATAATGAAGCTCAGGTGCAGACTAATGATACATAATCAAATAGCAATTAATTAAGTACAGCATTACAAGGCAAAAGGGAGAGAGGTACTGACAAGAGCAATGCAGAGCCCATTATTGTTTTGAGATCGTATGATCCTTTGAGCAAGGAGATTCATCTGAAATTAGTTTTCATACAAGAGAGAAGGTAAGGCACAAGCAGAAATTTAGGAGTTCAAATTTTGAATTGATATCATAGACAGTACCTGACGCTGGGCTCCCAGCAGTTCTAATAGGGGTTTGGCCACTGGAGTAGGGGTAAAGTGTGGTACAGTTGGGCCTGTGTTTTCTGTGGCTGCTGATCTATCTGATTTAACAGGTATCACTACCTTTTCCAAATACCTAGTTTGTACTCCCTGAGGATCTGCACTCACCCTCTTCCTTTTGGACATCTATTACGAAAGAACAACATTTGACTGGAAATACATAGTGTGACGACACATGGAATAGGTACAGAAAATGGATAGGTATGGCATATACTCATATATGATGCTTAAACTAAGCAGATGGTGTAACAAAGTAGAAGTAATGCAAGAGGTCAGATGCAAAATATGTGCGACCAATACAACTTTACAAAGTTAGAGCAAGCACCTTGATGGGTGAATAAGATAGGCCATCCTCCACCATGCCAAGTTTGTTAGCCAGTGGATCGTTCCGCAATATTCCTCTCGTGCGCCCATTCTCATATTCATTTTGATAATGTTCAATATCTGACATGCATGAAAACATAAAAACAAGTGAGATTTTCTTTGTAATGCAAAAGTGATTCCAATCCAATACTGCCTCCCTGTAAACCCCTTTGTGCTATCTCTGTAATTCTTTTAAAAGATGCCATGCATCCTGTAATTTGTTGTGTGCATTAATATAATGTGGCCTACTACTCAAAACATGAGAGCTCCAGAAGTGATGACACTTCGCAGATGATAGCTTCAACATATAGTAAAGAAGAACAAGTCGACCTAACCTGACAGATTCAAAATATACTAAGGGAGAACAACTTGACCTGACCAGTCGACCGCAAGAGAAGAGTATCATCTTAAAAAAGAGCAGAAGAGCAAGCAGATTCAAGATATTACAAGTCTTTCAATACAATGTCGGTTGGCCACCCATGATGAACCAGAGCGCACAGAGAAATACTATTCTTTCCGGTCTCTCCATATGTGGCTCACATGCATTTCGAAACTAAAGTAGGAACATTTAGCTAACCAATTAAACATCTCTTAGTTTTACTAATATCAGCAATAATATCATATATGAATTTGTACAACTAAGCTTGTTTAGCTCGATGGGTGGAGCAGTGCTATTACGACACGAACCATGTAGGCTGATTGTGGTCATCATAAAATGGGGAAAACATAAGCATGATGAGTACAGTGTTGACCATGGCAGTGGGATGGCAGATCTGAAGCTGCAAACCGTGCAAAGGGTAGTTAGCAACCGATGTTTGCTTTGAAATAACAACTAAGATTTGGTATGGACAAAAAAGTATGGTCAACAAGTGACAAAGAAATGCAATTATGGTGTCTCTCTATATGTCGCGACATGCATTTGGAAACTCAAGTGGGACCTTTAGCTAACCAATTAAATGTGTCGGTTAACTAATATCAGTATCATATCACAATCATATTTGAACAACTAAGCTTTTGAATTCTGAGTGTTGTGTTCTTTAGCTTGAAGGGTGGAGTAATGCTAGTACGACAGAAAGCACCTACGCAGATCATAGTAGAGTAGATAAAAGGGGAAAAACCTAAGCATCAAGAGAAAAATCAGGAAAGTAGAACTAGCTGGACCAGTGGGTGGCGCACATGCTTTTCGAAACGAATAGAGGAACACTAGGTGACCAATTAAAAGTTCTCTGTTTTAGTGATATGAGCATCATATCAGATTCGTATTTCAACACGTATGCTTTGGGTTGAGGTCTTGAGGAGCAGAGCTAGCACGACACGAAGCACCTACGATGATGGTAGTGAATATAAAGGGGGGAAACCATAAGCTTTACGAGTATAGTGCCCGTGCCATGGCGGATCTGAAGGTGCAAACTGGACAAAGCTACTTCGCAACCAATGTTTGCTTTCAACTTGTCACTACGATTTGGTACGGACAAGAAAAGTACAGTAAACAAATTACGATCTATTTTCCGGGTGAGATCAATAACTTAAGCACATATGGAAGAGTACCACCTCTCTTGCGACGCCGTGTAGGCCTATGCTGATATGTTGAGGGTGCTGCAGGTGCGATGGCTGTCGGCGGCTGTCGGCGGCGGGGAAGAAGACTTTAGACAGCAGACGGCCGGGTCGGGGGATATATCCTATTGCCGTGGACAAGGCGGTCGTAGGAGTGGCAACGGCAAGGTGGACGACGACGCCGATGAAGCGAGAGGAGGCGATGAAAGGATCCTGGTCCAGTGCCGTGGATGAGAGACGTCCATCTCTTGCAGTGGACGACGGGGTAGGGGTAGCGGCTCCGGCAAGGTGGAGGATGGGGTGGCGGACGGAGGAGGCTGGCCGCAGTGCGGAGGTTTTCGTGCCGCCGACGGTGTATGAATGGGGAAATGGAGGGGAGGAGGGATCTCAAACTTTGGGACGCGCTTCTCTGAAATGGGGGAAAGTTACGAACTTATCCCCCGTTTAAAATTTCGGACATCGCGTCGGTTGGGGATAGGACGGTAATCTCGCATCTCCCAAATATTTGCCAGTAACTATTTCGGGCAAGGAGAGGGTGTTTTGCCGCCCATGGTTGGCGCCCACGGTGTATGAACGGGGCTGACAGGTAGGGCGGTTGTGTCACGTCTGATGGAAGTTACACATCTGCCCCTATTTAAAATATTAGCCTACATCAATTTCGGACGAGAGTTTGTTTTGCCGCCCACCGTGTATGAATGGGGAAATTGAGGAAGAGACACATGTCTTTTGGACGAGCTTGAATCAAATGTGTTTTGCCGCCCACATTTGGCGCCCACCGTGTCTAAATGGGCTCAGAGGCCGTCGTGTCACGTCTGATTGAAGTTACTAGTCTACCCTTATCGACAGCAGTGTAAATCCGGTCGATAAGGATGTCAAGTGTCAGGGGTAGACAGTAATTTCCATCTCGCAAACACTTGCTTCGGGCAGCCCACAAATTATAGTGGGTGTTTAGCCGCTTCGTTCAAAACTTGGGAGAATTAGCATTCACGTTTGCCCTGGGACCTGGCAAACTAAATTCAAATCCAATTTGTATTCGATTACGAATATCCACAGATAATTATACATTTTGTTATTTATTTCTTCAAAAACACAACAAAGATTTATTCCACCTTTATATATGATTATGATTTCGAAATGTCGTGATCTTCGAATTCAGTAGGTTGGATACACTCTGAGTCAAACAGTTATTTCATCGAATACAATATGCTCACACGAAAAATAGTTCACCTTATGTCAATCATCCAAGTACTGAGGATTACCTCGCCTAAAAAATTCGGATCATTACAACACATGGACAACATAGGGGGTCTTGCAACATAATCCATTCAGAGACATGACACAACATGCAAGTACAATAATCTAATGACAATTTCAACTGGTATCTAAAGAAGAACCGGGATTACCTTGGGCTTCAGATAGTAGAAACAGCAGGACCTCCTCCGTCTTCAAATGCAACATTCTTACTTCCTCCAATTCTTGGGTTGCTTGCATGCGTGCCGCTAATTCCGTAATTTCCAGCCTCAAGATAAAGATTACCTCATTCATGGCAGCCACACCATCTCTTTCTGCCTCTAGTAGAGCCTCAAGCACTATAATATCTGTGCTCAGACTCCTCTCCGGCGGTGTTGCCTCTGAACTGCTACCATCTGGTAACATGGATGGCGCACTGCTTCCACAAATATATTCTAGGGTTGTACATTGTGTCCTAGTGTGAACGACATCCTGAAAGGTTTTCGCTGGACATCACTAAGAGATAGTTATCGTATGATCCAGGCAGTAAGCTTACATGGTAAACGACGGACGAATTATTGCCGAGCATGGCAAACTATATTTAAATGGTTCGAAGCAGCATCAGCCGAAAAGAAATTAAAATGGTAAGATGAAACTAGGGATGTAAGTGGCAAATAAACGACATCCGCCAGTCCCATCTAGTTAGTTTTTGCTACCTCCCTAGTTCATTTTCCTCAAAAAACAAAAACTCTTTTGAACTATCATACCACTAGTGGACTTTAATCGGGATCAAACGGGACCCAGTTGACATCCCTAGTTGAAAGGGAGTGTACAACCGCTATATTTAAGTTGCCAAGGCATCTAAGCAGTTGAAATAATCTGAGAAAGCACTTAACAGTGTGGCCTCATATAAACTACGAAGACAGTCTTGTGATGAAGTTGAGAGGAAAAGTTAAGGACTCAAATGAAATAGGCATGCATTTCTTTATGATAGTACAGCAGGCACTGCTGACATATTGGCCAACTCAGGTATAGCGTAACAACAAATAAGCATTCGAATCAAGCAATACAGCAAAGCAGACAACTGAACTATTTGTAATTCGGTAGGATTACACGTTGAGGGCACAAGCCAAGAAAGCAGCCCACTCGCATTACATTTCACATGTACTAAAACACACTGGCTTACCATATGTTGCTGTGAAGCCTAGCTGCTGTTGCAATGTTCTTTGAAGATATCGTCAGCATCCCGTGGTTGCAAATCTAGTTGTTGTAGTTTATTCTGCACCATCTATTTAGGTAAAATTAATTTTAATCGCATGCACTGGTCCGAATTGATCATCAATGGTTCATCTAAACTAATGAAAGAAGGGTGTGTGCATACACGACAATATATCTGCTTCCCTCTATTTTTATGCATGTTCGAGGTGCCAACCCCAAAAGAACAAATATTTTGCTTGATGGGGTTGGCAGCTCCATAATTAATAGAAGCATCAAATTAGTCATGCAACTTTCGAAGATCAAGAACACACAAACAAGTAATGAACAGAGGCTCGGAGCAGTGATGTAATAGCTAGCATCAGAAAATGTAGGGTAAAACGAACAAAAAGCAGCGGAACCACATGCTAGTTTGCTGATGTGTAATTAAGCATAGAGAACATTAAGCAGTCTGATGGAACCAACATGTGGCATCAGAACAAAACTAAAGCATATTAACTATATGTGCACTGGTATGTAATTTAGCACATGTAACATGTTCACTGCCAGAAGTATGGCCCTACAGGTGCAAGCAGAATAACGCGTCTCATGAAAAATTGAATGATGCCCTGAAGAAATTCAAAGGTGCGGTGCTTATGCTAGGAAAGTGAACGTAGGCGCCAGCCGTTGGATAATAGTACCTGATTCTCAGCGGCGTATGGGTATCGTTGTCATACTTGATAGGTAAGGATCGTCGACGGTGCTCGTGTTGCGGTTGAGTTTGGGCCGGCTGTCGCCGTCGCTGAAGCGGCTCCAGTGCTACGGTTGCGGCGCCTGTCGACATACAGGAAAGCTCATCTGTGGTAAGTGAACAGTTGCACGATAAAGAGAAAAACCGAAGGAGTACAAATCGAAATAACCTGATGAGGCTGCTGCGTCGATAAAGCAGGACCGGTGGAGTTGAATATGGCGTCCGTGGAGCGGGTCCGGTGCAGTGGACGAAGGCTTCGGCGGGCGCGTTGTATAGTGCTTTCGGTGAGGCGAATCTGTTGCGGTGGACGAGGGCTTGTATGAAGGGCCAGCGAAGGGGCGGACGAGGGAGTCAATGAAGGGCCTACGCGGTGGTGGATGAGGGAGCCGGTTAAGCAGATCCGGTGCGGTGGACCATGATGGCGGTTAAGGAGATCTGGAGCGGTGGACAAGCCAGTCGCTGAAGCGGCTCCGGTGAAGTGGTGAGTTGGCAGTTGGGGGTTCCAAGGTGCGGAAGGTAGATCCGGCGGGGTGTGAGGTCCACCGCTGCGGCGGAGGACTAGATTCGGCGGCTTGCCGTGGTTGGGGTCGGGGAGGGGAAGGGGAGGGGCTCTGGGGAAGAATGTTGGGGGCAAAGAGGGGAAAACAATGGAGTTACCAAAGCAGCCCTTTTCCGTTCATGTGGCAGGGGTAAAACAGGAATATCGTAGGGCTAAACTTTCGGGCGCGTGATATTTTGATGTGAGCGGGAAGTTTGAAAGCTTTTGGCGCCTAAAATTATAAGTATTCTGCTCTCGTACGACCGACTATGATATCATGGCCGACAATTTGTTTGTTTTGCACGCAAAAAAAAAGTGCAAGTTTTGAAAATCAATGTCTCCAACTCGAAACTTAGATTGTCCATTCAATTCAAATATGGATCATTGAGCTACTACAAGCAAATACCATCATACGGTCCAATTCAAATGAAATTCCAAATGTGTTTATCCTAAATATGATGACAAAAGCAAAAATGTGTATGTGTAATAAAGTGGATGATTATAAAGTTTGAACATGCCCGTATGTGTATATATCTAGGTTTGATATATGAATTTGAAATCACGAAATCCCGGCTTAAAAAATGTACCTCCGTTTAAATGAATTACAAAAGCTAATGATGGAGTCGAATTCCAAAATTCCAATCTTAGTTTTGTAATTCTGGTACATCAAGGTATATCACGCATGTTCAAAAGTATCGTTATCTCATAGTACAAACTGTGAAACAAATTGATCAACCATGAGTGCACAATATCTCAATGACGCTAAAGTCCCTCAAATATAGACACCTCACTCTTTATCTGAAGTCAACCCCCCCCCACCACACACACACACACACACACATAGAGAAGTCGTTCTCTCCCCCAAACACCAACACACGAGCACATTAACACCCCTCTCTCTTGTAAAGTCCGGACCCCAACATAGGTCTCTATCACTTTGTCTCTCGGAGTCTCGGGCATGCACACATCTCTTCCCTCACTCTCTAGGTCTCCCGCTATCTCTCTTACCCAAGCACATGCACTATGTAGAGTGTATATTTCCCATACACGCAAAACGTCGCCCCCAAACGTCTATCTCCCTAGTTATGTGGTTCTCGCGCACTCACCTCACACACCACCCCCACTACAAACAAGCACACTTTGTCTCCTTGTGCACCACTCTCCTCTTTCTATCTCTCCCACATGCGGACCAGCCCCAGCTCCTTCCCTGTATACATATATGTCGTGACTCTTTGCATAGCTCCCTAATGTATAATCGTTCTCGATTTCGCACATTTTTCTCTACACCATCTATTCTAGATCTCTCATGAAGTCCCTATCACACACACGATGACTCGCTTCCCTTGCGTCTCCGTTCATAGGCCAATTTCGGACAACATCAACATTGTCTCCCTATCTATACGCCATTTATGGACACAAACGACCCCTCTCGCCCCCTCTCTTCCTCTCTCTCTCTCTCTCTCTCTCTCTCTCTCTCTCTCTCTCCGTCGCTAGCTCTCTCTTTCTCTCGCTCTCACACCCCTCTCCCACACACACACTCGATGTCTCTTCCAAATAGTCTGCTCCCCCGCCCACACTCGTGCTATCTCGCTACTACACATGTCACACCATTCCCCCTTCCCTTTACTAGGTTTACATCATCAGTGGTCTCTCTACTCCACATACACTCTCTCCCTCTCACACACAAACGCGTGCACAAACACACACAGACATGCACAAACACCCATTTATCTGGATCCTCATCTCTCCTCATGTCCGCATGTGTATCTCACACACTCACTCTCTAATTATGTATATGTGTCTCCATGTTACACAACACAAAGCCCCATGTACATGTCTCTCTGTATCCTCCACACACATAGACACAAAGAATCTGTTATCATTGCCTCAGTCTCTAACATATCACACACGCACACTCTCTCTCTCTCTCTCTCTCTCGCAAACACGCTCAACAAGGGTTTCCCCGTGAATAACTTACCGTCTATTCATCAACAGTCGTGGCAGTACGGCGAACACGAGACGTGAAAAAGAATAAATCTACACGTGCTTAGACCACCTAGTATGACTACTAGGACTAGAGCAAGCCAAAAAGCGCGCCGCCGTCACCCCCTCCTTGTCGGCGACGGGAAAATCTTTGTTTTACACAGTCGAGAAGTCATTGTGTTAAGGCCCCACATGCCGAGGCGTTGAATAGAATGTAGATGCTAGTTTACGGAAGCAAGTATCGATAATACGTTTGTATCTCCATACTTATATTTCTTCTCTTATAAAAAACCGAGTTGGTGATGATGGTACGTGTGCCATCTTGCAATATAGACCGTCTGATCTATATCTGGCGGATGGAAATTAAACTAAAAGATACCCGCACCCCTCTCCACATTTGCAGACAAGGCCTTCCCTCGTTCATCCTTATCTCCAACAAACCTCCTTGTTGAGCAATTAAGAAAGGAAGCCTCTGGAACAAACTGGCCTGGTGGCTGCTGCCGGCGTCGTCAATCCCCATGCCTCCGCTCAGTCCGACCACCAACCACCACCACACCCCACTCCTCTTCACCTTATCTCATATTTCTCGAGATATCATTAGTTTTGACACATGGGATTACTCCCGCAAGGGTCAATCATAACAAGTGTTTTATAAAAAATGCATCTTGATGTTCCGTGCAATGCACGGATCTTGCTAGTACTCCTACACAAGACTAAGTTGGTGATGCTGGTGTGTCTGCCATCCGTCGTTTCTGACCATTAGATCTACATCTAATGATTGTGAGGTAAGTTGTTGCCTTTTCTCACCAACATCCCACTTGTCTACCAATTTGCAAAAAAACCCATAATTAGTATCTTAAAACCAACCACATCCCTCCCTGACCTCACCAAAACAGCCCAAGGAATATATTCTAATTGAAACATAATATATCTCTAGTGACATATGTATATCAAAATTAGAGTGTTTTGTACCAAGTTTGTGAATAAGTATTATTCTAATTATGATTCGTTGCAACGGACATGAACATTGCTAGTATTTCCAACCATGCATTTTTTTCCTAGTATTCCATAGTTTCGAGTTTTCCATCAAGATATTAGTCACTCATGGTTGATATTTACTTTCAATCATGTACACATATCACTATGTAACTAGCCTTGCTTATTGGCTTCCAAAGCTTAACTTTCACTCCTACTTACAATATGTAGAGTATTTAACAAAAAACTACCACTTTCAACCAGCCCTAGGAAGAATCTATTGTACAAAAAATAGCAAAAACATACCCAAAATTTCTTAATCCACGCCAAAAACTACCTAGTACTCCTACCGATTAGGTTCGTTTAAACCCATTTATGACAGGGTTGGCCCACACGTCCATGCTGACGAGGCAGCTTAAACCAACACATTTTGTTTGACCGTTGACACGAGGGACCGACATCTGACCTTCTATCATGTTATTCCCCCTCAAATCATTATTTTTCCTGAACATTACTTCAAACAGTACTAATGCGTGTTCGTCGGTGGCGCCGGTGATGAGCGAGTTGGCCGCCGCTTCGTCGGACGGGCCGGACGCCGCGCTGGCCTCCGCACGGGTTTTCAGGCTGGCCCAAGCGTGACTCACGAGCGAGCAAGCCGCCGCGCTGGCCTTCGCTCGAGCCAGATGGCTGGCCTTAGCGCAGCGCGCGCGAGCAAGCAGCCACGTTGTCGTGCCAATCTAGCTAGCAAACCTTGCAGACAAGCAGCTGGACGGAGCTATCTTGGCTAGCTAGCGGCCGCGAGCGCCGGACGGAGCTGGCATCCGGGCTGCCGCAACATGGGCTCCGCACCGCCGGCGGTTTTGACCTCGCCTTCTGCCGGCGGCGGTAGCTGCGTCCCATGGCCGAGGATGACTAGGTGGACGGGCCGGAGGTAGGAGGTCACTCGAGGATTTTTGTTGGTAAGAGCATGTACAATGGTTGATAAGGTAGTCTTATCTTAAGTCTGCCACGTATGCAAGTGGTAGTAGTTTCTTGGCATTTTAGTGGTTTCTTGCATTATTAGAGCAAGTACATAGAGCTGAGTCAGCGGGCTATAAGAAATAAACTAGTATATTTCTGCTTAGTTGGAGGAAAGAGAATAGGAGAGAGAAGGTAAGCGGGCTCTTCGTGAAGAGCCAGCTCTAGCACGTGCTCCTAGGCACTTTGTGAGAATGAGAAGTGGGCCACATAATAAAAAAGTAGTATACTCTTTTGATCTATTATTGTACATGTTGGCTATAAGATGGGTTGTAGATGACATGGCACTGGCTTATAGCCAGCAGCTGGCTATTTTATTAGCCATGCTCTTAGGGGTTTCTTATAAGGAACAATGTACGTACTACTAGCGACAAAAGGCGATTCTAGGTTGTGTTGTACTCCAACGAGTACTACTAGTGGTCGCGGGAGTATATACCTCGTTTTGTGGGTTCGATCCCGGCCGAACGCACGGCGGCCTTTTTTTAAAAAATAGTACTACTACACTTCGCTGCGAGCCAATATTTTACACGGGTAGTTTGAGTTTTGAAGTCAAACGGACGTGCGGCCCCACAATCTGGGTGCACTGGACAGCCTAGCCACGTGAACGGGTTTTCCTTCCCAGCATCCCGTGGCTCGCGTGCTCGCCCTAGCCGCACCTCGCTTGCAGCTTCCAGCTAGTAGCATATTTAAACTAGCGCCTCCCAATTAAGCCCGAGGAGCCGGAAAAGCCTGGCGGGGCATTGGGAACTGTGCAATATGGCTCTGTACGTAAAGTGCTCTACTACTACTCTGTAGCTTGTGGCGTTGCACGCATGGACTTCACTCCATTATCGGCTCTACTATAAAAGAAATTCCTCTTGACGTGTTTTTTTTTGAAACGGAGGCAAAAGCTTTGCTTCATCTCATTCATAAAAAGGAACTACTAACAAAGTTCGACGAGATCCATTACACCTCCACAAATGGAAGCGAAAAGCCTAGTCTCGCTGTATCAAATAACTCAAATGTTCTGCCCCCGCAGTAACCGTCGTTGATAAATAGGCTGCTAGTGTGTGCGTGAGAGGAGCGGCTGAGTAGGCCAGCTACGTGAGAGGAGCGGCTGAATAGAGCACCGGGAGTACCCACTAGGCCACTACGCAGGTGTACTTCCCCTGCATTGATAGTACAGCGATGGTTCTAGAGAACGGTAGTACCCTCCACTTCCCACTGTAGCTCCTTGGCCCTGAGATTCAAGAGTTCAAAACTGGTGCACTATACTAGACTAGACTAGAAGTACAGTACATCGCACTACTAGTTGAGAAAAGTAGTACTAGTACTGCTACAGTACGAGTACGTACTCCTCCGTCACATAATGTAAGACGTTTTTTGACACTAGTTGGTGTGTACAAAAAATGGCAAAAACATACCCAAAATTTCTTAATCCACGCCAAAAACTACTACCTAGTGCCAAAAATTTCTTACTAGTGCTATTATTTACAGTATAATGCAATCCCATAACGTTCCATAATGCTAGTACTAGTAGTAAATAATAGCCTCACCCCTCCGCTGAGGAACGATCTACAGTTGGAAGGGACGAGGCCCTGCGGTTACTACGCTCTTATCTCCTCCTCGCCAGTTCCCCTCCCCTCGAAGAGAAGGCAGTTCGTCGCTGCTCCCATGGATTCGCCAGGCGGTTCTCCTCCTCGTCGGGGCTGGGAGACCTTGGACGACGATCCTCTGGGAGAAATCGCACGCCGCTCCGACGTCCTCACCGCCGCAAGACTCGGTGCTTCCTACACCAACTTTTTCAAGACGCTGCTTAAACAGGCTTGGGAAAAGGCCATGCTTGTTGGTCTTCCATGCGTCCTCGAGGAGAAGGTTCTTCTATGGGACAATCCTTCAAACAGTCCACCGCTCCCTGGCCATGGTTGCACGTTGACTCCGCTAGAGTTGCCGACGTTGAGAGGTAGTCGGATTTTGTCCGATGAGCAGGTCAGTAATGGAGTTTGATCATGTAGTACTTAGTTATTCCATTTCCATCCCGTAATTTCTCCGCTGCCCACCGTCTTATATATAGGTCTGGGTCGGTGCCAACAAAGATTGGCTTGCATACCTCTGGCCGGATACCACCATCATTTTGCACAACATCCACAGCAGTGCGGCCGTTCCGGTAGACCCCTTCTCCACCATTGGGATCAGCCTTCCGGACTGGCTGGGCTTGAATACGTATGATGATGCCTACATGAGATTGAAGAAGATAGCAATTGCCGACCCGCCGACAAAGCGACGCGGCTAAGACGATTACTATCTCATCGCGGTGTTCGACATAAGGATTGCCATCAATGCAAGAGGCAGTAACAGCAGAGGCTGGCGCATGTTGGCGGCGGCAGATTTGTACCCCTACACGTTCGAAGACGCCGTGTGCCATCTAGGCCGCATCTTCGTGGTGACAAGCCAGGGGACTTGTTTCATCTGGTTGCCATCCTACTGTATGGGAGATTACAAACGGAATGCACAAACCATCATTTGCATCCCTAACAGTACTCCATTATTTTGCAGGGACCAGTCATCCCCCGATCAAAATAAGATCGCCGATCCTGGATGTGCATTTGCATCCGCGATTCGGTCTAACCTGGAACCTTGTAGCTGACTTTGGCATATTGGGATCAACTATCTTAGCAGTCATTACCCATGGTACCACTGATGTGCAACATGGTCACACAATCTACTACAATCGGACCGTCACCATCTACCCAGGTATTCCATTTTTAACCCTCTCGCCTTCTCTTTCATTGTTGTACTAGTAGTATAGTTTGTAGTACTAGTAGGAGTACTTTTTACCTTGGAGGACGCGTATAGCTAGCTAGGCCCTTGAAGACTTGAACCCACTAGCTGCCACCATTTTTGTTTTTCCATGTCTTACTATCTCATCCATGTAGCCAAGAGTGGCTATATATAATAAGCCGGTTATTTTACTTCCTCTATACCGGAGTAGTACTATTTGCTGCACAGTATTACTGACCGCCATATTTGAGCACAACATTATTATGCATGGACCATGACTATGTACGTCACCATGTGTCCAGATCTACGATGCCGCGTGTACCAGATGAACGGCACCGAGTTCGACCCCCGTGATGCTACGTGGGTGCCGAGGAACACTCTTGGAGAGTACTCGCTTTTCATCGGGGACAGCTACCCCATTGTGAAGCGGATGCCACCTTCCGTGCACGACACAGAAGGCCTGCCGTTCATGAAGCATGGTTGTGTCTTCAGTGCGCACCGCCGGATGAACGACATGCTGGGACACGCTATCCCTGATTTATGCCGCTTCAGCTTGGATGAGTCTCCATCGTGTGGAACCGGACTAGAAAGCTGCGACAATGATTCCTGTTGCCCACCGCTATGGATCGTTCCATCCATGAAGAACACCTGGGACTGGAACCTGGAGGAGGACATGTAGCCCATCTATAACGTGTAAGTGGAGTACGGTAATTGTGAACGGTAGCGCTGTGAATATATGTAGACTAGTCGTGCACAAATTTATCACATGAATTGGAGAAGAACTTGTGTGGCATACTGGCATTTGTCCTTTAGAATTTATTACTAGTAAATGTGTTATGTGTACGTGCAACTTGTGTGGTTGTTGCACGGGCTCCAACACGCTCTTTGAGAAAAAAAGGTGGCACCGCTTTGGATATACGTGACGTGGCGGCATCATACAGTAGCATCGTTCGCTATAGTTGTAGTACACTCCTACTAGGACGACAACTCCTATAAAACCTTGCGCTTGGCCCTTTGCCTCTTCGGGAGGTTCAACAGTTCGTACTCGTGTGAACCTTGCACTTGGCTCTTCGCCTCTTCGGAAGGTCCAACAACGATGATACTAAAGTACAATATGCTTCTGGCAATCTGACACCAATTGAACTGTTGCACGTCCACCGCGAGGGCGAGGGAGAGGGAGAGGGAGAGGGTGCTGTAGTCAAAACCCTCTCCTCGTCCTGCGAACCACCGTGCGCGTGGGCGAGGGAGAGGCGTGGTAAGCAAGCTTCTCCTCGTTCGGCGAGTTGACGGGACACATCAAAGCAGTACTAGTACTAGTAGTAGTAGTCCATACTGCGTCCTTTCTGATTAATATGGCTTAATTTGAAACGAGAAAAATACACTAGCGGTCAACGTATGTAACAATACGCTCTTTACGGTCACTATATATAGTTTTGCGGCGATTATACGATCACTAGCTCATCGTAGAGCACCATATTGCACCCTACTGACCGGCCACATAGTCGACGTGGCACTTTGTTGACTGGTTAAATTGTCACCTGGTTTTTGGGTCCCACCTGTTAGTTGGCAGAGCAAAGAAATCAGTTAAACAAAACTTTACGCAGGCGTGACACGAGTCGAACCCTTGCGCGTGAACCGCCCTGGCTGTGTATGTGAGTGCATGCACGTGTCCTCCCTCGGTCTTCCAACAAAGAGTGTACATCGGCTATAAAACAAAGAGTGTAGTACATGATGTACATCTACACTTCCAATGCATTTAGCCTTTAATCTAAATCTATATTGATTGACTAATGCACCAACTTGTGCTGTAGGTATAGGCTACATGTCTATCCTTAATTACAGCATGCAACGGCCTTCATTTAATCTTCTTATCTCAATGGTCGCATGCACACATAAGTCTGCTACTTTTGGGCGTTAATTATGCCCTGGTCAATGTGTAAATCTCTAAATGTACAGTCTTTCACGGACGTAGGGAGTAGGTTGAGCACTTGAGCGTGAGCGTGTGTGTTGCGTCGTGTGTTGTGTGCCGCATGGGTGCGTGAGTGTTGCGTGCGTCCATGTGTACGTGTGAGTGTTGCATGTTGCATGCATGCATGGGGCTTACTCCCTCCCATTGACATGTTCATATTTCAAGCTTCCTCTGTTCCCTCCATATGGTGATACTCCCTCCGTTCCCAAATAGTACAGAGTAAAAGCCTCCCTCTGTTCCCAAATACGGAGTATTTGTCTTTCTACAGATTTCAACAAGTGACTAGGTACGGAGCAAAATGAGTGAAGTGAGCGTTGAGGCATAGGGATACTGTAGAAAGGAAGTCCTCGCGATCCATTATTCCCCATCTCGGTCAGAGAGAACTATTCAACTAGTCTTCGCAGTGAAGTGACAATACACGCTGCAGCAAATGGGACACGTAATTAATAAGCTGAACCAGCATGTTGGTGTTACTAAATCAGCCTTACCCAGTACTGCCATCATGTTTGCCAGTAGAGCACGCTTCCGCAAATACGCCTGCGCACCTTTGTCCTCCATTAACTGACATATGGGCCCTGTTGTGGTAGACCCACATGTCATCGGTGTAACTATTTACACTCCGAAGGACGGTATATCCTGGTAGTAGTACTAGTAGAATTGAGATTGAATGCACTTTCTTCCCCGTCTTCCACTCCTCTTCCTCCTCTCTTCTTCTACCTCCTCTCTTCCCCATCGTCGGCCGCACACCATTTACCCCCGCTCACTGCTCGCCCGCCTGCGCCATCTTCCTTGGTAGCTCGCGCGTACCATATCCCCTCGCTCACTGCTCGGCCACACGAGGAGAAGCTTCTTCGCTCCCCCACCCGAATCCACTTCCCCGCTGGCTCGCAGGCACCGAAAACCCCAATGGCAGAACC
Organism: Triticum aestivum; assembly: GCF_018294505.1. NCBI lineage: Eukaryota > Viridiplantae > Streptophyta > Magnoliopsida > Poales > Poaceae > Triticum > Triticum aestivum. The sequence goes on along the minus strand of NC_057796.1, from coordinate 326,278,296 downwards.
GACTGACACGCAGAGTGTGACACCCAAAATTTTTTTATTGGTTTTATCAAAATCTTTTATTTGATTTGAGGAGGGTATTTAAATTTTTCTTCTAAAAGGATTTTTCCCTCTCAAAATATTTTCTTTTGTGACAAGTGTTTTGTTTTGGATTCACCCAAGACTTGATTTTGGTCTTGGAGGTTTTTCCATCTTATGTGGACTCAAAACCAAATGCTTTTCATTTGGGAAATTTCTTTTGAAGAATCCTTTTAAATAGCCCTATGGCATTTGGAATGATTCCTTTCCCCCTTTTCAAAATCCCTCTTGCCATGACCTAAGTGGGAATCCACTTCCATAAACCTTTCCCCATCTTTGGATCATGATATACCACAAATCCAGCAAGTTGAACCTCTCCATATTTTTGTTTCCATTTATTTTCCATCAAAAACAATTTCTGCCCTCTATTCTAGCTTTTGGAGATTTACAAAGGAGCTACCCTTTCTGCTTTGTGTTTTGCCTCCAAACCAATTTCCCTATCTAGTCCTTTGAGCCCTCAACCAGGATCCATGAAGATCCACTGGTCTCCAGTTCAAATTTTTCAAATTATACTTGCTGCAAGTTTGGACCAGATTTGCCAAATTTGATGAAATCCATTTGAATTCTTCTCCTAAAAATCTGAGAAAAATATGGCAGCCTCTGGGTGCTTTGAGAGGTCACCTCACCAAGTCCCAGCTCCAGAAAAAAAATTCTTCTTGCCAAATCATTTCATCGAACACCTACTGGACACTGTTGCTATCATGTTCAGTAAATTCAGATAAACAGTTCAGTGATCTACTGTCATTTTCTTCAGAGCCCGACGTCGATCTCGCCAGTGCCGCGGTGGCGCCTTGCTCCCCGTCCCCTCCCTCTTGTCCCTGCGCCACACGAATGCCTGGAAGGTTGCGGGCGTCGGCGACGAGCAGGAGGAGGTGCGCCACCCCGTGAGCGACGGCAGCGGCGGCTTTGCGGCCGCCAGAGAGGGGCGCAGCATAGACGGCGCCGTCCAGCACCGCCCAAGCCACCGGAGGCCGCCGCGTGGCCACCCACTCCCCCGTGCACGCTGCCACCCTTCGTCGTGGACTGCTAGGCGCGGAGCGCGCTCTCTGCCGCCGCCGTGCCCGTACGGCCGCCCCGTCGAGGACCGGCGCAATTACGCCAAGCCCGACCAAGGTTAGCAGTGGAACGGCACCAGTGAACCTCCCTGATGCTGCCTGGCCACTTAAACTCCCTGCTCAACCACTGCCTCGCCGTAATCGCTCGCCGAAGATTTCCCGTTCACGGCCACCCCCTCGAATCGCCTATAAATAGAGGCCCCGAGCTCGAACTCGAACCCACACCACCTCTGCACTCCACCAACACCACGCCAAGCCACTGGAAGAGCCCCGAGGGAGCCTTCTTCCCCAACTCCGGCCGCCTTGACCCGCCACGGGACCCAGCTCGATTCGCTCCCGTGCGTGCACCTCCACCCCTGAACTCTTGCCAATAGCTTCCTTATGCATCCACTCTCCTGACACGCGCTTCAATTCGGAGTTTGCAGCACCCACCGGAGTTCTCCACCATCGCCCGAGCCGCCGTCCGCCGGAGAAAGTGTCGCCGTCGACGTGGTGCTCTCCGTCGGTCAAGTCCACCACCCACCGACGCGGAAGGACACACTGAACCTCTTGGTACACTCCGATCTCCCTGCCTCGCCGTGGTTCAACGCCGGCGACCACCGCAGTCTTCGGGCGCCGGCGAAGTTTTAAACCTGACATGTGGGACCCCCCCCCTGTCAGCCTCTCTTCTGTTTCCCTCTCGAACCGTTTTCTGTTGGCGCCTTCGGGCAAATACGTTTTCTCTTTGGACTGATGTCTTTTACTCCGAACCGTTTTCTGTTTTCTCAGTTAAGCCCCTGGATCTTTTCTGTTTCATCACAGATTAGTCCCTGGACTAAAACCCTTATAACTTTTTAACAAAAGATGATTTTTGAGTGATTCTTTTTCTGTCAGTCTTGTATTTTTGTCTAGTTTTTTATAGTATTTATTTGGAAAAAATTTGGAACAAATTTTGTGCACACGTTGATTTTCACGTTAGTATACGTTTTCGCTATACCATAGGTTCCGGAAGAGGTGACGGAGGCGCGAACTTCGCCGAGCTAGACTCCGACTTCTCCGAACCAGGCAAGCATGTTTGAACCTTTGATATGACGGGTGTTTTGCATGTTTGCTTGAATGGTTGTGCATGGCATATGAGCACCGGTGAGTATCTCGTTGCATGTAAGGCAACTATCTGTGTGTTCCGAAGTTACTGTGATCTCTGATGAGTGATGGCCTAGCCATGTGGTGACATGAAAGAAAGTAAGGTGGTATTGTTGTAGCATGCCAGCCTTACGATATCCGACAAACTCCGACGTTAACGTGGACTGAGTCACGTTATCGTTCTTCCCCTTTACGTGCCACCACATGTTTTCTGCCAAGAATACGGTTTAGTAAGTTGGTAACCTCTTTCCGTGTACACACCAAATAGAGGGGCCGGGATGAGGGTTCCATGGCCCTGGATTAAAGCCAGTCATCCGGTCAGGGGGCATGGATGTTTCCGATTGGGACCGAGAGGGGGGCACCCCTTAGAGCGCGCGTATATAAATTTGATCCCATGCTACGCGAGGTTGTAGCCTCCCCGTCTCAAGGTTTTTCTTGAACGTTGCCGAGGGTGATTCATGGCTTCGGAATGTTGAATGGGTGTGTACTGGTTAGATGTGTTTCTTCTAAAACACCGTAAATGGAACTAGTCCCCGTGACTACTGAAATCCGTTGGCTGTGGTTAAAGTACAAACTCTGCAGAGTCAAATTCCTTCCGAGTCATCGTATCTATGGTCGAGGACCATGGCTAGTATATCCATATCTATGTCAATCCTCGTGGTAAATCCCCGGTGAACAAGCTTGAGTGGTAAACCCAGTTTAATTGTTATTCCTGTGGATGGACTAACCTTTTATTTATCTCGTACTTGTAATGATGCATATTCTTGAACTACTGAATTATTAAGTTATGATATAAGCCCTTTATGTGATGTCGCTCAGACGTCCGACTGTGGCACTCTTGTTATTTACTTTTGATATAAGCCCTTTATGTGATGTCGCTCAGACGTCCGACTGTGGCACTCTTGTTATTTACTTTTGATATAAGCCCTTTATGTGATGTCGCTCAGACGTCCGACTGTGGCACTCTTATTATTTACTTTTGATATAAGCCCTTTATGTGATGTCGCTCAGACGTCCGACTGTGGCACGCTTGTTAATTACTTTTGATATAAGCCCTTTATGTGATGTCGCTCAGACGTCCGACTGTGGCATGCACTGTCATTTATATTTTATTATAAGCCCTGTATGTGGTGTCGCCTTGACGCCCGACTGCGGCATTGTTATTTTATCTTTACCCTTCCGAGGAGTCTTTCAGACACTCGATTGGCCCTCAGTATTATTTTGGGATTTCGGGAGGACTACCGCCCGACTCCTCTTTTATTTCCCATGCGTTATTATCTCATTATCTGAGTGCGCTTGTTGATCTGTTCATGTGCATCATGTTTACATTTGTTATATCTTATGTCCGAACTGTCTTGCGAGTACTTTCATAGTACTCACCTGGCTTGTTGATTTGGCCAGATGTTGACGAAGGCGATCTCATGGATGAAGAGTTTGATAGTGAGTCCGACGCCTAGAGGAATCCCAGTCAGTCCCGTGCGATCCTGGATATTGGTCACTTGTATTGTATACGCTTCCGCCACCCACAATAAGTATCCTCGAGCCTCACTCCGATGCTCGAAGAGTTGTTAGATTCATGAGTCATATCACCCACTTCACTGTGATATACCCATCACCACTTCTATCGTGAGTTAGTAGTGATGCCACCCTATCCGCCTTTATGTAGTTTTGGCGAGTTTGTAATAAATTGTTGAGCAGTCTCCGCTCAACCTTGTATTATATTCAGTTCTCCTGGTATTTTTCTTCTGTGATCAAGACTTTGTCTACCAGTAAGAAGGATTCTTCTCTACTGGTCCGTAAAAGGGATCGATTTCTCAATAAATATTTTTATTGGAAAACCGGTCGTGACAAGCTTGGTACCAGAGCCAGGCTGACTGTAGGAAGCCACTAGGTGCGATCGCTAATCGGTTATTAGCGTCTTTTGTGCTTTTTCAGCATTTTGCAAATGTAGCTATTTTCTGTTGGTCATCATAAATTTATGACATGACTACTCAGAATTTTTGCCTACTTTTGTAGATGGCTGGCAGCAACTGCGAGACTCGGGTTTTCACTAATGTGCCCGAGGGGTTTGTCAAACTCCTCGTCTCCATCACCAAGCTCGCGATCGGGCCAGCGACTCGTCCGGAGTTCACGCTTTACCAGCACAAGCTCAGCGACGACGTGTCTATGTACCAGGCCGTGGTGCAATTCAAGGGAGGACGTTCTGCGTCTCGCCACTTCCGTTTTGTGGGAAGGGTCATGCCTACGGAGAGGCATGCCATGCAGATGGCTGCCCGTGAGGCGATAGCTCGCCTTCGGGACATTCTTCCTATGATGAAGACTCGTCGCTACCGCTACCTCCCATGCCATGTGCCATATACTTGTCACTATGCATTCGCCTGCCATAGGGGAGAGCGAGATGAAGCCATCGAGATGGTTGTGGAGTATCTCAAAGCTCTGGAGGAATCTTTCGACAACCTCGTGGACGATCTCGTGGCTGCCCGCATGGACTTAGTTCGGGGCGGTCCTGCCAGCAGGAAGGAGCTTCTCCACATGGCACCGCCGCTGACATTCGTCTCGTCCTCGGCATCTTATTCACCGGACATTTTAGCCACTGCTCGCCGTCTGCCTACCACTGAGGAGTTCGATCGAGTCCTCGCTCCTACTCCAGTCAGAGCTGCACCGCCTGCCGCACCCGCACTACCGCCTGTCGCACCCGCGCCATCACCTTAGCACAGTGCTACGCGCCTGGAGCCTACTAAGGAAGAGGTGGAGGTTGAGTCTCCTGCACCGCTGGGTCTTACCCTCGGCAGGGGGAAGGACATCTTCACCATCTCCGACTGAGTGCGCCGAGTAGCCGCGCGTTGTGTCTGCATGTACGTTATGTTTCATGTACTTGAGTTTGTAGTAGTTGTGTGCGCTGCATTCCGGAGGAGTGTGCTAGTCTAAATAACATGTCAGGAATGTGTACGCACATCCTGAGTGCTGTATCGTATGTTTGCGTTTCGCGTGTAAGATATGGTCTAAGCAGTTCTTCTCCGTGCGAAACCGTTTATGTTTTCTTGAAAAATCTTGAGGTCTTTTAAATTTTTGCCTTTGCAAGATTTTCCATGTGCCACATAGTTCTTCTCATGAGTTTTGCTAAATAATACCCCAGAGTGGAAAATGTCTCGTCCGTGGACTCGTTCCATGCCCAATCAACCAGAAGAAGTTTATGGAACACAGACCAGCAACAACTTCACTCAGGGACAGTCTAGTCAACAGGACAGCGAAGCAGCCTTATCTCAAGTGTGCCGCCTTTTCGAACAAAGCCAACAGCAACACCAAGAGATGATGAATCACGTCATCAATATGGGAAACCACCGTGAGACATATCAACCACACTCCAAGTTGTCTGAATTACAGAAGACTCGCCCTCCAACGTTTGCTCACACTGATAGGCCACTTGAAGCCGATGATTGGCTTCGCGACATCGAAAGAAAGCTGATTATTGCTCAGTGTTCAGATCATGAGAAGGTGCTTTATGCACCTCACTACCTCACTAGAGCAGCTGCAGCATGGTGGGAAAACTTCTTACACATGCACCCCAGTGAACACAACATCACCTGGGAGGAGTTTAAGGAAGGCTTTCGTGGGGCACACATCCCCATGAGCATCACAAAGATCAAGAAAAGAGAATTTGATGACCTCAAGCAGAGAGGCATGTCCGTAACAGAATACAACGGTCAGTTTACCCAGCTATCTCGTTATGCCTACGACGAGCACATGACAGAGAACAAGAGGATGGAAAAATTCTTGGACGGCCTGGCACCGGCACTAAGATGCCAACTGGTTGTACACACTCTCCCAGATTTCAAAACTCTAGTTGACAAGGCCATTACCTTGGAGAATGAGCGCCGCAGTCTGGAGGATATCCGTAAGCGGAAAAGGGACAAGACGACCCTTGCTCGCAACAATCAAAGCAAGACTGAGGTTTCGAGGAATGAAGCAAGAAAATCCACGACTACTGATCTAAGGCCAACCAGGCAGTTTCATTCAAGGGACAAGGACTTCACGTACCGTCCAGGGGTCACTTGCTATGCTTCTGGTGAAGAAGGGCACTATGCCAAACAGTGCCCAAAACCAAGGAACTCGGCCCCCAAGCCAAACAATGGTGGGAACAATCCAGCCCCCAAGCACAACAATTTCAATCCCAGCAACAACCACAGGAAGGGTAACCTGAACCATGTGACCAGGGAAGAAGCGCAGAATGCCCCAGACATCGTGCTCGGTACGTTCCCTGTCAACACAGTACCTGCCATGGTTTTGTTTGATTCTGGAGCTTCTCATTCGTTCATTTCGAAGAGTTTTGTTTCACAACATGGTTTTCTGATACTTCCCTTGGAAAAATCTATGATCATCAAGTCCCCCGGGAATAAGCAGATCGCTCAGAGTTACTGCCAAGGAGTGACCATTGCGTTCGAAGGAATAAAGTTTCAGGCTAATCTCATCGTGTTGGAAAATAAAGGACTGGATGTCATCCTAGGGATGGACTGGTTGACCACCAACAAGGGATTTATTGATTGTTTCAATCGGACTGTGATCCTCACTCATCATCATGGTAAGACAATAAAGGTTACAGCTCAAGAGAGACCACGGTCACGGCAACCAAAGCTGAACAAAGTAGACATTTCAGAATTGAGAAAAGTTCCAGTGGTGTGCGAATTTCCCGACGTATTCCCTGAAGAACTACCAGGCATGCCACCAGACCGAGAGATAGAGTTCAGCATTGAACTAGCACCTGGCCCTCAAATATATCTTCACACAACCAGAGCTAAATTTACGGCAGCGACGCTGGTTGGAATTGGTCAAGGACTATGATGTCGGTATTCACTATCATCCAGGGAAGGCCAATGTAGTGGCAGATGCACTTAGTCGGAACCCCAGCCCGGGCAACGACAGTCCGCAGAACTTGAGACCTGAGTTCTAGCAGGAGTTCGCTAGACTCAACATGGTGTTAGTCTCTGAGGGCACCGTATCAAATCTGGAGATACATCCCACCCTAATGGAACAAATTAAGAAGGCTCGGCAGGGACATCCCAGCATCGAAGGTATAAAGAGAAAAGTGAGCCTTGGCAAGGCTTCAGAGTTCGTCACAGACAATGAAGGAATATTATGGTACGGGGACAGACTTTGCGTACCAAACATTGAGGAACTCAAGCAACAAATCCTAACCGAAAGCCACACCGCTCCATACTCGATCCACCTTGGAGGAACCAAAATGTACAAAGACATTCAGGAAAGATTTTGGTGGCACGGTATGAAAAGGGATATAGCCGAATTTATTGCTTGTTGCGATTCTTGTCAGCGCATTAAAGCCGAGCATCAAAAGCCAGCAGGGCTGCTACAACCAAACAGGATACCTGAGTGGAAATGGGATGAAATCGGAATGGACTTCATCGTCGGACTACCTCGATCGCAACGCGGAAATGATGCCATATGGGTCATCACAGATCGACTAACCAAGGTAGCCCATTTCATTCCCGTGAAGTCGACCTACTCCACACAAAGGCTAGCCAAGCTTTACCTCTCCCGTATAGTTTGTCTGCATGGAGTCCCAAAGACTATAATATCCGACCGAGGCACTCAATTTGTCTCAAAATTTTGGGATCACTTGCAACAAGCTCTGGGCATGCAACTAACTTTCAGTACAGCGTACGACCCTCAGACTGATGGACAAACGGAACGCGTGAACCAAATCCTAGAGGACATGCTGAGAGCCTGTGTGCTCACCTATGGATCCAGTTGGGAAGAAAGTTTGCCATATGCCGAGTTTGCTTACAACAACAGTTACCAAGCCAGCTTACAAATGGCACCCTTTGAAGCATTGCACGGACGGAGGTGTCGTACCCCACTGAATTGGTCAGAAACGGGTGACAGTCGTATCTTCGGCCCAGACATGCTCAAGGAGGCCGAGGAGAAGGTTAAACAGATCAGGGACAGACTCAAGACAGCCCAAAGCCGGCAGAAGAGCTATTATGATCAGAAACATCGTGAGGTCAGCTTTGAACCCGGTGATTACGTATACCTACGAGTATCTCCTATGAGGGGCCTACAACGGTTCAAAATTAAGGGGAAGCTAGCCCCGAGATTTATTGGACCATTCTGTGTGATTGCACGAAGAGGCACAGTAGCCTACCAACTAGACCTACCCAAGGAGCTGTCAGACGTCCACGACGTGTTCCACGTCTCACAGTTGAGGAAATGTATGAGTAACCCGGAAAAGCATGTGTCTCATGAGAGCATTGATGTGCAACCAGATCTCACCTACAGAGAATGGCCAGTAAAGATATTGGAAGAGTCTGAACGGAGGACCCGACAGAAAACAACTAAATTTTTCAAGGTTCAGTGGAGCAACCACACCGAGGATGAAGCTACATGGGAAAGGGAAGATTTTCTCCAGGCAGAGTATCCATATCTATTTGAGGATCAGCAGTAATCTCGAGGACGAGATTTTTCCTAAGGGGGTAGGTGTTGTGACACCCAAATTTTTTTTATTGGTTTTATCAAAATCTTTTATTTGATTTGAGGAGGGTATTAAAATTTTTCTTCTAAAAGGATTTTTCCCTCTCAAAATATTTTCTTTTGTGACAAGTGTTTTGTTTTGGATTCACCCAAGACTTGATTTTGGTCTTGGAGGTTTTTCCATCTTATGTGGACTCAAAACCAAATGCTTTTCATTTGGGAATTTTCTTTTGAAGAATCCTTTTAAATAGCCCTATGGCATTTGGAATGATTCCTTTCCCCCTTTTCAAAATCCCTCTTGCCATGACTTAAGTGGAAATCCACTTCCATAAACCTTTCCCCATCTTTGGATCATGATATACCTCAAATCCAGCAAGTTGAACCTCTCCATATTTTTGTTTCTATTTATTTCCCATCAAAAACAATTTCTGCCCTCTATTCTAGCTTTTGGAGATTTACGAAGGAGCTACCCTTTCTGCTTTGAGTTTTGCCTCCAAACCAATTTCCCTATCTAGTCCTTTGAGCCCTCAACCAGGATCCATGAAGATCCACTGGTCTCCAGTTCAAATTTTTCAAATTATACTTGCTGCAAGTTTGGACCAGATTTGCCAAATTTGATGAAATCCATTTGAATTCTTCTCCTAAAAATCTAAGAAAAATCAGGCAGCCTCTGGGTGCTTTGAGAGGTCACCTCACCAAGTCCCAGCTCCAGAAATTTTTTTCTTCTTGCCAAATCATTTCATCGAACACCTGCTGGACACTGTTGCTATCATGTTCAGTAAATTCAGATAAACAGTTCAGTGATCTACTGTCATTTTCTTCAGAGCCGGACGTCGATCTCGCCAGTGCCGCGGTGGCGCCTTGCTCCCCGTCCCCTCCCTCTTGTCCCTGCGCCACACGAACGCCTGGAAGGTTGCGGACGTCGGCGACGAGCAGGAGGAGGTGCGCCACCCCGTGAGCGACGGCAGCGGCGGTTTTGCGGCCGCCAGAGAGGGGCGCAGCGTAGACGGCGCCGTCCAGCGCCGCCCAAGCCACCGGAGGCCGCCGCGTGGCCACCCACTCCCCCGTGCACGCTGCCACCCTTCGTCGTGGACTGCTAGGCGCGGAGTGCGCTCTCTGCCGCCGCCGTGCCCGTACGGCCGCCCCGTCGAGGACCGGCGCAATTACGCCAAGCCCGACCAAGGTTAGCAGTGGAACGGCACCAGTGAACCTCCCTGATGCTGCCTGGCCACTTAAACTCCCTGCTCAACCACTGCCTCGCCGTAATCGCTCGCCGGAGATTTCCCGTTCACGGCCACCCCCTCGAATCGCCTATAAATAGAGGCCCCGAGCTCGAACTCGAACCCACACCACCTCTGCACTCCACCAACACCACGCCAAGCCACTGGAAGAGCCCCGAGGGAGCCTTCTTCCCCAACTCTGGCCGCCTCGACCCGCCACGGGACCCAGCTCGATGCGCTCCCGTGCGTGCACCTCTGCCCCTCAACTCTTGCCAGTAGCTTCCTTATGCATCCACTCTCCTGACCCGCGCTTCAATTCGGAGTTTGCAGCACCCACCGGAGTTCTCCACCATCGCCCGAGCCGCCGTCCGCCGGAGAAAGTGTCGCCGTCGACGTGGTGCTCTCCGTCGGTCAAGTCCACCACCCACCGACGCGGAAGGACGCACTGAACCTCTTGGTACACTCCGATCTCCCTGCCTCGCCGTGGTTCAACGCCGGCGACCACCACAGTCTTCGGGCGCCGGCGAAGTTTTAAACCTGACATGTGGGACCCCCCCCCCCCGTCAGCCTCTCTTCTGTTTCCCTCTCGAACCGTTTTCTGTTGACGCCTTTGGGCAAATTCGTTTTCTCTTTGCACTGACGTCTTTTACTCCGAACCGTTTTCTGTTTTCTCAGTTAAGCCCCTGGATCTTTTCTGTTTCATCACAGATTAGTCCCTGGACTAAAACCCTTATAACTTTTTAACAAAAGATGATTTTTGAGTGATTCTTTTTCTGTTAGTCTTGTATTTTTGTCTAGTTTTTTATAGTATTTATTTGGAAAAATTTGGGACAAATTTTGTGCACGCGTTGATTTTCACGTTAGTATACGTTTTCGCTATACCGTAGGTTCCGGAAGAGGTGACGGAGCCGCGAACTTCGCCGAGCTAGACTCCGACTTCTCCGAACTAGGCCAGCATGTTTGAACCTTTGATATGACGGGTGTTTTGCATGTTTGCTTGAATGGTTGTGCATGGCATATGAGCACCGGTGAGTATCTCGTTGCATGTAAGGCAACTATCCGTGTGTTCCGAAGTTACTGTGATCTCTGATGAGTGATGGCCTAGCCATGTGGTGACATGAAAGGCAGTAAGGTGGTATTGTTGTAGCATGCCAGCCTTACGATATCTGACAAACTCCGACGTTAACGTGGACTGAGTCACGTTATCGTTCTTCCCCTTTCCGTGCCGCCACATGTTTTCTGCCAAGAATATGGTTTAGTAAGTTGGTAACCTCTTTCCGTGTACACACCAAATAGAGGGGCCGGGATGAGGGTTCCATGGCCCTGGATTAAAGCCAGTCATCCGGTCAGGGGGCATGGGTGTTTCCGGTTGGGACCGAGAGGGGGGCACCCCTTAGAGCGCGCGTATATAAATTTGATCCCATGCTACGCGAGGTTGTAGCCTCCCCGTCTCAAGGTTTTTCTTGAACGTTGCCGAGGGTGATTCCTGGCTTCAGGATGTTGAATGGGTGTGTACTGGTTAGATGTGTTTCTTCTAAAACACCGTAAACGGAACTAGTCCCCGTGACTACTGAAATCCGTTGGCTATGGTTAAAGTACAAACTCTGCAGAGTCAAATTCCTTCCGAGTCATCGTATCTATGGTCGAGGACCATGGCCAGTATATCCATATCTATGTCAATCCTCGTGGTAAATCCCCGGTGAACAAGCTTGAGTGGTAAACCCAGTTTAATTGTTATTCCTGCGGATGGACTAACCTTTTATTTATCTCGTACTTGTAATGATGCATATTCTTGAACTACTGAATTATTAAGTTATGATATAAGCCCTTTATGTGATGTCGCTCAGACGTCCGACTGTGGCACTCTTGTTATTTACTTTTGATATAAGCCCTTTATGTGATGTCGCTCAGACGTCCGACTGTGGCACTCTTGTTATTTACTTTTGATATAAGCCCTTTATGTGATGTCGCTCAGACGTCCGACTGTGGCACTCTTATTATTTACTTTTGATATAAGCCCTTTATGTGATGTCGCTCAGACGTCCGACTGTGGCACGCTTGTTAATTACTTTTGATATAAGCCCTTTATGTGATGTCACTCAGACGTCCGACTGTGGCATGCACTGTCATTTATATTTTATTATAAGCCCTTTATGTGGTGTCGCCTTGACGCCCGACTGCGGCATTGTTATTTTATCTTTACCCTTCCGAGGAGTCTTTCAGACACTCGATTGGCCCTCAGTATTATTTTGGGATTTCGGGAGGACTACCGCCCGACTCCTCTTTTATTTCCCATGCGTTATTATCTCATTATCTGAGTGCGCTTGTTGATCTGTTCATGTGCATCATGTTTACATTTGTTATATCTTATGTCCGAACTGTCTTGCGAGTACTTTCATAGTACTCACCTGGCTTGTTGATTTGGCCAGATGTTGACGAAGGCGATCTCATGGATGAAGAGTTTGATAGTGAGTCCGACGCCTAGAGGAATCCCAGTCAGTCCCGTGCGATCCTGGATATTGGTCACTTGTATTGTATACGCTTCTGCCACCCACAATAAGTATCCTCGAGCCTCACTCCGACGCTCGAAGAGTTGTTCGATTCAGGAGTCATATCACCCACTTCGCTGTGATATACCCATCACCGCTTCTATCGTGAGTTAGTAGTGATGCCACCCTATCCACCTTTATGTAGTTTTGGCGAGTTTGTAATAAATTGTTGAGCAGTCTCCACTCAACCTTGTATTATATTCAGTTCTCCTGGTATTTTTCTTCTATGATCAAGACTTTGTCTACCAGTAAGAAGGATTCTTCTCTACTGGTCCGTAAAAGGGATCGATTTCTCAATAAATATTTTTATTGGAAAACCGGTCGTGACACAGAGCCGCGATTGGAATTCCCTCCCCGATGTTCTCTTGGAGCAGATCTGTAGTCGTATGGACCAACTCAGCACCGTCCGTCTGGCCGCATGCTCGGTGTCTTTGTACCGTCTACTCGTCTGCAACCGGCCGGCTCTTTTCAAGACACCCTGCTTGCTGATGCCGATCCTCGCAGGTGGCCCAGACACCGACTTGACGATCCTACGGAGGTTGCCGTGGTGCCCCTCGACATGCTACCACTACCCGTCCACCTGTCCTTCATGCGCGGCCACTACTGGGCGGGCATGAAGGCCAACTGGATCGTCCTCATCCACCACACCGGTAGTCCGTGGCGTCTCGTGGATATCTACACCCAGCGAGAGATCACCCTTCCATCGTTGGATACCGCCGCCATCGAGCCTCGCGGCCCGCCGGACACTCCTGCCTACTACGCACGAGACGCGTCAAGCTTTTGGCTCGACCTCTGTTTGCAGAAAGTTGCAATCTGCGAAGTGCCCACACCATCAGAAGACTACATGGATTACAAGCTCATTGCCTTGTTCAACATGGGATTAGTCTATCTGGAATCCGGTCGCCATACATGGTTATGGCTCATCATCAATCCTGTTGAGGCAACATTTCTGTCTGATGCTATAGTGCACGGTGGCATCGTTTACGCGGTCGACGCACAGATTGGCTGCCTATACTTGTGGAATCTATCGTCGTGTAATTGTTCTATCTCATCTCATCTTTACCTTATGAATACGACTGCCTGTTCATTTGTTACAAATTTAGAATGCATAGCATGTCTATAACCACATCATTGTTATATGTTCCTCTCATTTCCTAGATTTTTATGACCACACATGTTATTGTTAGAGTTGATATGAGAACAATTGGCATCTAATGATTGTTAGAATACATATTATGAGCATAACATCATGATTTCTATATGTTACTCTCGTTTACAAGATTTTTATAACAACGCATGTTATTGCTTAGAGTTGATATGAGAACAGTAGTAGTAAGTGCTATGGTAGAATATGAGTAGGCGCTGTCATAGCTGTTTTCCTCTCATTGTTACATGATGTTTGAACCATGGCATATTGCTAGAATATGAAAGCCATTGGCTTATTTTTTTAACTTGGGGTATGATTATGACCACAGCATTGCAATTCTCTGTCTATGATATCACCGTTATAATAATCTTAATTCCACACATACTCTGAACATGATTGTTTATTTTTGTCCTTTTGGTCTCCAATTTGAATTGTTGCAGCAGACGCAAATGTGCTGGCCTTCATGATTCCAGGACATGGAATCATACCAGCCGATGGGTGGTGGTTTATCGCTCGTTCAGCTGACGGCGGTCATTTGATGCTCATTCGCACGTACCAAATTGACCAAACCATTACATCAAACCACATGCAGTACAATGCATGGGGCGTTCGTGACATTGATGGCTATGGCTGCTTCGTGTTCGAGAAAGATCCCAGCTCCGTTGGGCCAGGCGTATTCAACTGGAGGCGGGTTTACAGCCTCGGCAACCACTCCTTGTTCCTCGGGCTCAGTTATCCGATCATCCAACCAATCATCGATCATATCACCGGCGATGATTACTGTGCTATGCAACTTCCATTCGCGAGGGGGGGGCTGTGTTTACACATCATACCATGGGTTTCATGAATCACCATATCCAGAGATTCGTCGACACAGCTTGTTGCCAGATAATCTTCAGTGTGTGAAAGGCATCAAGCTTCCATGCGATGGATGGCTTTTGCAAACCCGACATGCGGCGATGTGGTTCATGCCAACAGCAAATATGCACAACTTGATTCGTGCTGATATCTAGACTGAGCCATGTATTCTGCTGCTGTAGCACGACCCTCTTTTGTTGGATATTCTGTACTGTTGTTAGTTTGAAGCACTCCTCTGGTTTGAAGGATAGATACCTTCCTGGGATCAAGTGCATCCTAACTCACCTGCGTAGGATGTACTGATAATGATGATGGAGATGTTGTGCAGAAGCCATATATATGTGTGTGTGTGTGTGTGTGTGTGTGTGTGTGTGTGTGTGTGTGTGTGGGATTGACTATTCGTCACCCTGGGTCTTCACCTCCTTTATTTTACCATCAATACACTGTAATTTTACGTTCCGTAAGTTTTGTCTTATTTCCGACGTAAAAAGAGACCGTAAAAAAAATATGATCGTCGTAAAAAATATTTTATGTTATGTAAAATTACAAACGTAAAAACATAGTGTAAAATACACATAAACTGCAATTTTTCTTGTCTTATGACCTATATTTTTATTTTCTTATACCAAATTTTACGTAGTGGATCAATAAAAATGTAACTATTTGAATTCTAAATGTAATTTAATTATGAAATGATCGTTAAATTACCTTGGGTGAAGAATAACTTATTCTGCACCCTGGGTGATGAATAATATCTATATATATATATATATATATATATATATATATATCAGTTAGGCTTCAAGTGCGTACTTTTTAGTTAAACCTATGTATAAATTGTGACACTAAATACGACTAGTAAGTAGTACAGTAGCAGTACTAGTATACGTCGGTCAAATTATTCATCATGTCCACACATTGAATTGACGTGACAACACGCTGCACGTGAGGTGACACAAGAATCCCGGCGGCGTGTTCGGGTATTCTGGACTTCAGATTTGAAGTACCACTTATCTGTCGAAATCTTTCATCATTCACTTAAAACAGTCGATTGATCATACATTGAGTACCATATAACTGGAATTACCGATGCAAGTCGAAGAAGGATTGGCCGGTGCTGCCGGCTGGCGTCAAGTTCGATCCCACGGATCAGGAGTTGATCGAGCACCTTGAGGCCAAAGTGAGTGCTGACAGCGCGAGATTTCAGTCTCTCATCGATTTGTTCATACCAACCATCGACAGCGAGCACGGCATATGCTACACCCAACCTGAGAAACTTCCAGGTAAGACACCGATCGGCCGTCTACTTGCACAAACATATTCCTTTGTTTATAGCTCTATTTTTCTTTTAGACGCAGACCTAGTGAAGCAATTACAATTTGACAGTTAATAAAAAGTGAAACAAGTGACTGCAACATGCCAAAGATGTTATGAAAATGCCAACTAGGTACACTAAAACCTGTATTCCACAATACTGCAGGTATCACACTGAGTGGCCTAAGGAAGCATTTCTTCCAGCACAGTTCCAGGGCGTTCAAAAGGGGCACGTGGACGCGTCGCAAGATACAGTCGGAGTGCGGCATGCACGCGATGTGGCATAGGACCGGCAATACCTTGCCGGTGATGGTCAACGGCCGGCAGACGGGCAGCAAAAAAGGTTCTGGTGCTGCACACCAACAAGAACTTCGACCAGCAGAGGACCAACTGGGTGATGCACCAGTACCACCTCGGGGACCTGGAGCAAGAGAAGGAGCGGGAGCTGGTCCTCTGCAAGATTTTCTACCAGATGAACACTAGGGCCAGGAGTAAAAAGATTATAAGTTAGTTTGCTATTGGTAGTTGTACTACCTTGTCGTCCGCAAGTTGGTATTGTTGTTAACGATCTTTTGGTATGAACTTGCATTTGCTTCCAACCATCATGCCGAGGATCGACGTGGATATAAAGCTGAATCATTTGTTTCGAAACGAATTTTCAGGCACCTGATTTTTATTTGATGGGTAGCATAAGCACCCACCGTTCGAATTCCCAGTTCTCCAATTTTTTCGAAACAAGTGCATGCACTTATTATCACGATAAAAAGACAATATCCGTGCTGCATCCCAGTTATCAGTCTGTACTTGCAGAATTCTCTCGTTTATTGAGCACGTATATTGTTTTTTCAGGTCGAGTAAGTTTCAACTGGGCTGTAGACTGCCCAGGGTTGGTTTTGTTTTTAACAGGCCCAGCCCATGACGACAACGGGGCACAAAGATCCAGCAGGTATCTACTGGCCTCTGGCCCGCCAGCGTTAATTATATTTTGTCTTACAACATCCGCAGGCAGGTTTTTTTACTGAATCAAACACACAGCCCAGTTCTATTTTCCTCTTGAAACGCATGTCCTACATCCGTTTTCTAATCTCTACCTATAGTTTTACTAGTTCATATACACGTATCATTATATTGAAAACACATAAAATTCCCTTTTCATATTTACATCCTTATTTTTGTTGTTTTTTCCCACCCAACGCTGATTTTTTTACCACTGGTTTTCCCTTAAACCAACTCAATTGTCCCACGTCTTATTTGCTTACAAAAACAAAACGATTTTTTTGGCAAATCAATAAGTTCTTAAAAAATGTTTATCATTTCGGGATTACAACAGTTCGGACTCCACCGAAATATGCAAAATAAGGTTGAACTTTTTGACCATGGTCCTGGGCAGAAAATGGGCTGTAATAAATTACTAAGAATTAGCAAATGGGCTGCAAATTATAAAAAATAGCAAATGGGCTTTATGTTGTCTGCCATAGATTTGGAGGCTGACTTGTGGGCCTACTAAGTTCATGCGTACACAAGGTTTCTCAAAAAAGAAACTTAGTCAACAATCGACTCTACCAGCGTCAGACAGTTAGATGTCAATCTAACGGCAATCATGCTTCTTCAGTCTCTGATCTTCCTGCCCCAGCCGCCCAAACCAGCGCCGTCGGAACCGCCTGCTCCCGCCTCCCGTGGCCGGCAGTGCTGCCGGGCAGGCCTCACAGCCCCATCATACTCGCATCCCTGGCCTGTCTATCCCTCTACTCACCCACACCTCCTGTTATTTTCCGGCGACGGCAGCCGAACCAATCAACCCTCGTACTCTCCACCGCGTGGGCAGCCACTGTCGTGTCTTCCCCGGCTCCGTGTCGTTCCCTTCGTAGGCCTCGCCGTCGTCCACCGCCCTGGTGCTCTCGGCGCGGCGTGGTCAACGATGACCATCCAACGGCCGTAGTGCTTCTTCAACCTCTGGTCTTCTTGCCCCAGCCGCCCAAAGCAGCGCCGGTCGTGCCGCATGCTCCTGCCTCCCGTGGCCGGCTGTGCTGCCGCGGAGGCCTCACCATCCCCATACTACTCCCACCGCTGGCCAGGCCATCCCTCCACTCACCCACTCCCCCTGTTATTCTGCGGCGACGGCAGCCTCACACCGCAGCCAAACCAGTGAACCCTCGTACTCCTCTCCGCGTGGGCATCCACTGCCGCTTCTTCCCCGGATCCGCGTCGTCCCCTTCCTAGGCCTCGCCGTCGTCCACCGCCATGGTGCTCTCGGTGCGGCGTGGTCAATGTGGTCAACGACCGAATTATATCGGAAGAGTACTGTATGTGGAGAGGCTGACAGCTGGGTCCACGGCAGCCGCAAGGAAGTGCCTCCTTATTACGCGCAAAATAATTATTCCTCCACCTGACAGCAGGGACCCACCGGACGGGCACCAGTATTTCACGGAAAAAATGTTCCCCCTGACTGCTGGGACCCACCGGATGGGCCACCGTATTTCGCGAAAAAAAGTTTGCCCCTGACTGCTGGGACCCACCGGACGGACCACCGTATTTCGTGAAAAAAAATGTTCCCCCCGCTGTCAGCTCGGACCCACCGGAAGTGCCTCCTTATCACGCACAGAAAAATGAATACTCCCCCTGCTAGCTGGGACCCACCATGGTGGGAGGCTGACTTGTGGGCCTACTAAGTTGACGGGGATGGAGGGCTTTGTCAACTTAGTCAATATGAACGATTCTAGCTCCAGTGACCGTACAATGTCCATCCAACGGCCGTCGTGCTTCTTCAA
Source organism: Triticum aestivum (assembly GCF_018294505.1). Lineage (NCBI taxonomy): Eukaryota > Viridiplantae > Streptophyta > Magnoliopsida > Poales > Poaceae > Triticum > Triticum aestivum. Next base: position 326,259,705 of record NC_057796.1, on the reverse strand, counting down.
TCTCTGCTCTTCCTGCTCCAGCCGCTCAAACAAGCGTCGGCGGGACTGCCTGCTCCCTCCTCCCCGCGGCCGGCTCTGCTGCCGCGCAGGCCTCACCGCCCCACCGTACTCCCATCGCTGGCCTAGCCATCCCTCTACTCACCCACACCTGCTGTTATTCTCTGGCGACGGCAGACGAACCAGTAAACCCTCGTATAGTCGTACTCCCCTCTGTGTGGGAAACAACTGTCGAGTCTTCCCTGCCTCCGTGTCGTTCCCTTCCTAGGCCTCGTCGTCATCCACTGCCCTGGTGCTCTCGGCGCAGGCTGGTCAACGTGGTCAACGACCGACATGCATCTGAAGTGGACTGTAGGTGGAGAGGCCGACAACTGGGTCCACGGCCGCACGTAAGAAAATGCCTCCTTATTACGCGCAAAATAATGATTCCTCCACCTGACATCAGGGACCCACCGAAAGGGCCTCTGTATTTCACGAAAAAAACGTTACCGCCGCTGACAGCTCGGACCCACCAGCTATATCTTCGCACGCAAGGAAGTGCCTCCTTATTACGCACAAAAAAAATGAATACTCCCCCTGTTAGCTGGGACCCAGTATAGTGGCAGGCTGACTTGTGGGCCTACTAAGTTGACGGGGACGGAGGGCTTTGTCAACTTAGTCAATATGCACGATTCTAGCTCCAGTGACCGTACGATGTCCATCCAACAGCCGTAGTGCTTCTTCAACCTCTGGTCTTCTTGCTCCAGCCGCCCAAACCAGCGCCGGTCGTGCCTCGTGCTCCTGCCTCCCGTGGCCGGCTGCGATGCGGCGGAGGCCTCACCGCCCCCTACTACTCCCACCGCTGGCCAGGCCATCCCTCTACTCACCCACACCCCCTGTTATTCTGTGGCGACGGCAGCCTCACACCGCAGTGAACCAGTGAACCCTCGGACTCCTCTACGTGTGGGCATCCACTCCCGCGTCTTCCCCGGCTCCGCGTCGTCCCCTTCCAAGGCCTCGCCATCGTCCACCGCCCTGGTGCTCTCGGCGCAGCGTGGTCAACATGGTCAAGGAACGGCTTCCATCGGACGTGGACTGTACGTGGAGAGGCTGACAGCTGGGTCCACGGCCGCAGCAAGGAAGTGCCTCCTTATTACGTGCAAAATAATTATTCCTCCACCAGACAGCGGGGACCCACCGGACGGGCCACCGTATTTTGCAAAAAAACATTTCCCCCTGACTGCTGGGACCCACCTTCGCACGCAAGGAAGTGCGTCCGGGCAAAAAAACAAAACGATTCGCCCCCTGACTGCTGGGACCCACCAGCTACATATTCGCACGCAAGGAAGTGCCTGACAGTCGGGACCCACCTGGTCGAAGCGTACGTAGCGTTGTCATTCTGGTCGCGAACGTGTACGTACATATATACTGGTGGATGTAGAGGCGCGCACGTGTCGTAGTAGAGGCGCGTACGTGTCGTAGTAGAGGCGCGCACGTAGCATGTACATGTACGTACAGCGGCCAGGGTGCAAGAAGGAAAATACGTCCACGTATGTGTACATACGGGCGGGGTCTCGAACGCCTACTCGCGCATACGTACGGCTAGGGCTCGTGTACATGGCTGGGTCGGAACGGAGAAACAGCGTCGTCGTCGTGTTCATGGGGAGGCAACGGAATGCGTCGTGTTCATGGGGAGGCAACGGAATGCGTCGTGTTCATGGGGAGGCAACGGAATGCGTCGTGTTCATCGGGAGGCAACGGAACGCGTGGGAGCCAACCGGCTAGGTCAGAACAGAATGCGTGGTCGTGTTCATCGGGAGGTCTTGGACGGAACAGGCGATGGAAACGAGGCTGGCGTACCGCAGAGCGGAGGAAACGGACCTCCTACGGTCGAAACGGGGGTCCTGTTGATCAGGAGGGGTGTGGCGTACCGCAAAACGGAGGAAACGGACCTCCTACGGTCGAAACGGGGGTCCTGTTGATCGGGAGGGGTGTGGCGTACCGCAAAACGGAGGAAACGGACCTCCTACGGTCGAA
>NC_057796.1:326150263-326257247 GCF_018294505.1 Triticum aestivum | reverse complement strand
GCTTCAGTTAGCAGCAGTAGCGAAGGAATCGCTCGATCAGGTTCAGTTAACAACCATCGATCGATCGCTCGGGTTCAGTAACGCGTAGCCTGCAGTGCAATCGCTCGGGTTCAGTTAGAGCCCAACGCCTCACTCGGGTTCAGTTAGAGCCAACACCTCGCACACACGCGCTTACGTGTACGAGAGAAACGCGCATCACTCGGCCCCCGACCTCACACCGTAACCGGGAACTCCCCGAAATTTTCCTCGCCCTCGCTTCTACCACGGTTTTTTCCGTCATGGACGGCCCAAAGAATGTCATGCAGCTGCGTCTCCGGCCCACCCAGGACGAAAAGCCCATTTTCTGTCATGATTTTTTGTCATAGAAGTAGGAGCCCACCACATCTATGATGATACCGGGTTTTGTCACAATTATCGTCATAGAAGTGTCATATGTATGACAGAAAAAAAATTCGTTCGGCCCAAAATGTCACGGATGTGTCTTTTTTTGTTAGTGTGGGTAAAATCTCGCGTCTCTCGATTCTAACCAACCCCGGTCAAGCTACTACCTAATTGCAATAGCCTCACGACTAAGTCCTCACACTAGGACATCTGCCGTGACAAAACCACGACACAGTAGGTTCGGTAACTCATAGACATGAATGAAACCGTTAGTTCAATGACCGACAATGGAACCGTGGACATCCATATCGATCCCTATGAGCACACGAATGATATTTGAGTGAACCTTTGGTTATCGTGTGATGTTCCCTTTGCTTCGTGATACTTTACAAAACCCGGGATGCATCGGTATCCTCCTAAGTCATCACATGCTTACTATACCGAAATCCTCGTTACCGGTTTTGTTCATCTTTCTCGTTATTGTGTTCCGACATCCCTGTGACGTAGTCACCTGTGTCTGGCCAGATGATAATGGATTCCGTCACACCGAGAGGGCCCTAAGAATAGCTCTCCATCAGCGGAGGAGCAAATCCCACTCTTGAGCTATCTAGTTCCTTGTCAAACTTTTCGATGAGTCTATAAGTTGTCGTTATGATCACCGTGTTACATGTGACATTTGAGCAACCCCAAAGTCCACCGTACGGTAAGAAGTGACTATGATACTCTCATGGTCTAAGGAGCAAAATCACATGTTAATACTCCGTGTTATTACAATTGATCATAGACGATATTATCTCAATTCATAACAAACAAGTTTGAGTCGATTCAATATGATCGTTCTTCCAACGTTATAATCTCAATGTTGTTTTAGGACTACCGTTACACTTAACGATATCCTAAGATCCGGAAAATGTGATCACCAACAACACTTGAGCTAGTCTTAGGCGAGACTAGGAACCTTTATTTTATCCCTTTATCATTGCACACGTGCATATGAGTTTCCAAATCACATATTCCAGAATCATAGCAGTTATAGCATAAAATATAAACACTCAATTATGAATATGTAAATATAATAATACAACCGAATTATGAATATGGAAACATAATATAATAATATGCTCCTAAGAGTCTTTTTCTTGCGGGTGAATATGCTCCTAAGAGTCGAAATGGATTTCCTCTGTAAGGACTAGGTATTAGTTGCCACGACGACATCGCGGTGGCTTTCTTCTCACTCTGCACCGCCTAGCGCCTAGCGAAGCATAGTTTTTGAAAGTGTCCAACAAGCATTTTGTTTTGCAATATTTTTAATCATTACTCAACTATATCTTAGTCGATTGAGACTTAACTAAGTCTCAATCAAATGACATAACGTGTAAGAAATTAATAAAAAATTAGAAAGAAAATTCTGCATGGATCTCAATGTAAGACCTTATGAATTACTCCCTCCGTCCCATAATATAAGAGCGTTTTTGACACTATGTCAAAAACGCTCTTATATTCTGGGACTGAGGGAGTACTACCTTAGTTCCTAAATATAAGTCTTTTTAGAGATTCTAATATGGACTACATACGAAGCAAAATGAGTGAATCTACACTCTAAAATATGTCTATATACTTCCGTATGTAATCCCTATTGAGTATCTAAAAAGACTTGTATTTAGGAACAGAAAGAATATATCATTTACGACGAAGACATAATCAAGATTTAGGGCCTGTTTGAAGTCCCTCCCGCACCGTGACTTCGCTCTTGGAGCAGCTGGAGCCACAGTTTAAATTTATGAAGCGGGGAAACAGGTACTCCGCATATCTTTGGATTTGGCGGAGCCGGTGGTTACCCGAACAGCTCCTCAAGTGTGATTAGAAAAAGGGATTGCTTACGGTTCACTCGTTCTTTCCGTCCCTTCCTGACGGTTCTAGTGCCTCCAGCGACTAAGGCGAACTCCGGCTTGGTCCGGCGACAATCACCAAATCCCACCAAATTCCATCGCTTTCTAACCCAATTCCATCGCTTTTCAACAACTTTCAACATCGCCCGAGCTCCGCTTGCATCCCGTTTTTCTCTTAATCTGAGTTTTTCTCTCTTCCCTGTTGAATCAGTGTAGGCGACAGTCTCTCCGTTTCTGCCACGAACTAAGGCAGAAGGGGAAATACTCTCTGGATCTTTAATCCGCCCAGCTCTTTGGCCATCTACAGGCGTATTTTCCGTTTTTCCTTTCCAATCCAACCATACTTCCATCTACTACTGAAACCAGAGTTGGCTTTTACCAATTTGAATCTACGAGGAGGTAGTTGGCGGCGGAGCAGGTGCCGGGTGCGGTGTGGCACCGGGGGGTGGTGTGGGCGGTGCTCGTCCCAGCTCGGAGCGGCCGGGATAGGGGCCATGGAGGGGGTCCAAAAAAACTGCAGTCCATGAAGCTCTCAGATGCAGAGAAGAAAGAAATCAAGATTGGACGAAGGAACACAAACCTAGCAGGGTCAGAGAAGCCACAAGCTATTGGTAAATTGATGTCTGACAGACCTGCGCCGAAGGAGGCCCTAGAGAGCACCTTGGGAAGGATTTGGTCTCCGTTCAAAGGAGTGGAGTGCAAGAACCTAGGTATGAATCGATTTTTGTTCTCATTCCGAGATGAAGCAGGGAAACTTAAGGCGTTGAATGACAGACCTTGGACTTTCAATAAGAGGTTTCTGGTTGTTGAAGATTTTGATCCAGCAAAAACGCTCAATGAGTACGAGTTCAAGAAAATTCCTATTTGGGTAAGACTTCATGGTATTCCTATGGGATCGATGTATAGGGAGTCAGGTGAAGCCATAGGGAAGGAAATTGGGGAGGTGCTAGATGTTGATGTAGATGAATGTGGCATGGCAGCAGGAGAGTTTATGCGGGTGAAAGTCCGGCTAGATATCACAAAACCTTTGATGAGGGGTATTACTATCTTCCTGGAAGATGATGAGGAGGAAAGGCAAGACAAAGAGATGACAGGCGAAGAAAAGAACAATGAACAGAAGGGGAAAGAGATTTTATTTACATATGAACACTTGCCGGACTTCTGCTATATTTGCGGCGTCATCGGCCACAATGATAGAGGCTGTCCAAATAAACAGAACCTGGGAGTTGGGCATGAATTTGGATCGTGGCTCAAGGCAGAAGACTGGGGAAGGAGGCCAAGTGAGGAGGATAGGAGCAGGAACTCTCGAGATAAATGGGGTTTTGGAAAGAATAGTACTGGAGGCAACAGGGGTAGCGATGCAATTACGTGGAGGAAGAATTCATTTGATGGTGAAGGAGTGGGGGTCTCAGGTAAGAGGGAGGAAAAGGAAGCAACCAGCCCACTAAATAAACAAGCAAATGAGGAAGAGGTAGAATCTGGAGGAAAGAAATTTCTTTTGGAAGGGATTCCGAGTGAAAGGATTGTATAGAAGGTAAGGAATAGTGAAGCCCCGTCAGTCCCAATGGTGGTGGATCCTAAAATATCTCAAGGACAAGGGGGAAGGGAGAGTAAAGGAGATTCCAGCGGAGGAGAGAAGGGGGGAAAGCAGGCCACAACATATGAGAAGGTGAACCCAAAGGGGCCTCCGGTCAATGAGGGACGAGGAAATGAACAAAATATGCAGACTGTAGGGGAAAGGAAGACATGTGAAATTTTGAACAATGTAAAGGAAAAACGGGGCACTTTCAAGCGCTTCAAGAGAACACAACAAACACATACAAAAGACGCCAATGACCATGAACCAAAGAAGAGAGCATACTCGGATATAGAATTTGAAATGGAACTGGAGACACTGAAAAAGTACAAGATGGAGATTGACTCAGGAGATGGAGCCGACGCAAGTGTTAATAATGCAGAGAAGGATAGGAATGGGGAGGACCAAGAAAGAGTCACAAATGAAAAGCTCAAAGCTGAGTTGAATGCGGGGCTGTCGGAACAGTCCCGCGGACCAAAATGAAAATCACGGTGTGCAACTGCCGGAGGTTGGGGAACGGCCCGACAGTGAGAGGGCTTCTAGACCTCCAGAAGCAGGTGGACCCTGACATGCTTTTCCTATCTGAAACCAAGATGAACAGCAAAAATATGGAAAGATTTAAACGAATGTTAGGGATGGACCAGATGTTGATAAGGAACTGTGAAGGAAAGAGTGGTGGACTAGCTCTACTGTGGAAGAAAGGAGTGAGAGTTGAGCTCCAAAATTTCTCAAGGCTCCATATAGATGTGGTAATAAACGAAAAGGACGGTTTCAAATGGCGGTTCACAGGAATTTACGGTGAACCTGCAAGTGATAAAAAGCATACAACCTGGAGACTTTTAAGTGTTCTTAATCAGCAGATGAATCTTCCTTGGTTATGTGCTGGAGACTTCAATGAGATTATGTACAACCATGAAAAGAGAGGAGGTCCGAGTAGATCACAAAAAGCAATGGAGAGTTTCAGGCTGGCACTTGCTGAATGTGGGCTGCGAGACTTGGGTTATTCAGGTGATAAATTCACATGGCGCAACCACAACCATATAGCAAGTCGATACATAAAAGAAAGGTTGGACAGGGCAACAGGGAATCGTAGCTGGTGCAATCGATTCCCAAACTACAAAGTCGTAAATGAGGATCCAAGACACTCAAATCACCGTCCTGTAACTATATTGATGGAGAGTACAAATCATAGACACAATACAGGAGGGTATGCCAAAGCTTTTAGATTTGAAGCCAAATGGTTGCAAGAGGAGGATTGCGAGGCAGTGGTGAACAATGCATGGGCTACTGCTGCAGCGCGAGGAGTAAATAAAGCAGCCGACAAGTTGCATGCAGTAGCTTGTGACCTAAAAGAGTGGGACACAAACGTCTTAGGCAATCTAGAAAAGAGGATAAATCAACTCAAAAGAGAATTAGAGGAAGTAAGGAGGAAAGAGATCAACCAGGTTAATGTGTCAAGAGAACTTTTTTTGAAGGAAAAGCTGGACAGATTAGAACATCAAAGGGATATTTTTTGGAAGCAAAGAGCTCATGTCAAATGGCTTGAATCAGGAGATAAGAATACTGCTTTCTTCCATGCTTTTGCATCAGAAAGAAAACGCAAAAACACAATTTGAAAGCTAAAGAAGGAAGATGGTAGTTGGATAGAGGGAGAGGAGCAACTGAAAAATCACATTGCTGGCTACTTTTATAGTCTCTTCTCATCCACAGTCAGGCAGGAAAATGAGGCCATTTTGCAAGCAATAAATCCAAAGGTAAATGAAGGCATGAACAGAGTCCTTTGCGCTGAATACACAGAGGATGAGACTCGGGAGGCCTTATTCAGCATTGGAGATTTGAAAGCTCCTGGTCCTGATGGGATGCCAGCAATCTTTTTCAAAAAGTTTTGGCAAACTGTAGGGGATCAAATAACGTCGGAGGTGCTCAATGTCCTAAATGGTGGCGAATGCCAGAAGGCTGGAACAATACGATGATTGTCTTAATCCCAAAAACAGCAAAGCCAGAAAAATTGAAAGATTTGAGACCAATAAGTCTCTGCAATGTACTTTACAAGGTGGTCTCCAAGGTGATAACGCGTAGACTAAAAACCATTCTACCTGACATCATATCCTTGAATCAAAGTGCATTTGTGTCGGGCCGCATGATCTCAGACAATATCCTATTGGCGTATGAACTTTCACATTTTCTCCGTAGAAGAGGAAAGGGAGGCACATGCTACGCGGCACTCAAGTTGGATATGAGTAAAGCATATGATAGGGTAGAATGGAAATTCTTAAATGATATGATGATCCAAATGGGATTTAACAGGAGTTGGGTTAAGCTAGTGATGAAGTGCATTACAACAGTAAAATATCAAGTGAAGGTCAATAGAGATGTCACATAAGTGTTTGTACCGCAGAGGGGATTACGGCAGGGAGACCCACTATCTCCATACATGTTGCTCATATGTGCTGAAGGGTTCTCAGCCATGTTACATAAAGCAGAAGCAAATCAAAGATTGAAAGGGATTAAAATCTGTAGGCAAGCCCCAAGTGTCAGCCAATTATTATTTGCAGATGATTCATTATTGTTAATGGAGGCAAATGCCAATGCAGTCGAGGAAGTGAACAGAATCTTGCATATTTACGAAGCATGCTCAGGACAGATGATCAATAAGGAAAAATCAGCAATAATGTTCAGCAAGAACACCGAGGAAAGAAAAAGAAATGAGATGAAGAGGATCTTAGGCATCAATATTGAAGGTTTTTCAGGCAGATACTTAGGTCTACCAGTATACATAGGCAAGAACAAAACAAAGACCTTCAACTTTATAAGGGAGAGAGTCTGGAAGAAAATCCAGGGAGGAAATGAGAAAATTTTATCAAAAGCAGGAAAGGAGATATTGATTAAAGCAGTTGCTCAAGCAATACCAGTTTACGCCATGTCATGTTTTGATCTCACAAAATCATTTTGTGAGGACTTAAGCTCTATGATCAATCGTTACTGGTGGAGCCAGATGGACAAAGAAAATAAAATTCATTGGGTAAGCTGGGACAAATTGACAAAACCAAAGAAGGATCGAGGTTTAGGTTTTAGGAACTTACATTTTTTTAACCTTGCCATGCTGGCCAAGCAAGCATGGCGCATCATTCAGAACCCCTCCTCACTTTGTTCACGAGTGCTAGCAGCACGATACTTCCCTAATGGTTCGCTTTTGCAAGCAACTCCAAGTGCAGGCATATCCTATGCATGGTGAAGTATTCTGAAGGGAGTCCAATTATTGAAAAAGGGGATAATATGGCGGGTTGGGAACGGAGAAGACATTAAAATCTGGTGTGACCCTTGGATCCCGAGAGGTAGTACAAGGCGAATAATATCACCAAAGGGAAACAACTTGCTCTCCAAGGTGTTTGAACTAATTAACCCCATAACAAATCAGTGGGATGAAGATCTGATTCGGCAAACCTTCTGGGCCGAGGATGCAAAGGTTATTCTTCAGATTCCTCTCCAAGACGATACAGGTGATTTCCTTGCATGGCATTTTGATAAAAAGGCCTATTTTCTGTTAAATCTGCATATAAGGTGCAATTGACAATGCAGCCAGAGAATCATCCTCTGGACTAACATCATCTTCTAATGCAGAGGGGGAGATGTCAGATTTCAAATGGAAGAAACTTTGGGCGCTCCCTCTTCCAAATAAAGTACTGCATTTTCTATGGAGGCTGGCCACAAATAGTCTCCTAGTGCGAACGAAGCTTAAAAGAAAAGGTATTCCCGTGGATACTAGATGCCCCATGTGTTTTACATTAGATGAAGATGGAGGGCATATTTTTCTTAAATGCAAAAGAGTCAAGGCATTATGGAGAATATCTTTACCGGAACATGTTAGACTAAAACTTCTCCTATGCTCTGATTCAAAAATGGTGTTAGAAGAAAATTTTAAACTAAAACTGGAGGAGTGTCTGAAAGTATGCCTTCTTTTATGGTTATGGTGGCACGAACGGAACAAAGTAAATAATGGGGATATGATGAGAAATATATCAGACATAGTTTCCTCTATTGATTATCATTTGTCATATTGCTTGAAGGTAAAAAAGGCGAGCAACCACCAAGCAAAGGAAGCAGACCAAAAGTGGAAGGCGCCACCAGCAGGAATCCTGAAAATAAATACTGATGGGGCCTTCATTGAAGCAACAAAATCAGGTGGATGGGGCTTCACACTTAGGAATGACCAAGGCGTGTTGCTGGCAGCAGGAGCAGGTAACCTCGAGTATGTTTCAGAACCATTACATGCTGAACTCTTAGCTTTTCAACAAGCTGTGCATGCTGCTATTCAAATGGGCTGCCAAAAAGTGATGTTTGAAATAGACTGCTTGGTGTTGATGCAAACTTTGCTTAGTGATGAATATGACCTATCAACTCTGGGCACATTGTTTAAAGAGGTTAAATTCCTCCTACATGTGGGCTTAAGTGATGTTTCCATAATACATTGTAAACGGGAATGTAATGTGGCGGCTCACACTTTAGCAGCACAGGGTGTTTGTATGGAAGCTGGCTGTTCTGAAAATTGGCTAGGCCAATTTCCCAAGTTTGTATCAGATGCTGTAGCTGGCGATATGTCCAGCGTTTTAATATATTAATGGAATGCGTTGTGTTCCTTAAAATGGAAAAGAAAAAGGGATTGCTTACTCTCGGACACGTCTTCACTTATGCTTAATCAAGTGAGGGTTCCATTCAAGTAATAAAACAACATTACGGGAGCACCATCTTCAAAACTTGTCGAGTCGATCAATCAGCTGGCACCAAGTAGTACCAACCAAGCCAATGTGCCAACACTCCAACACCCTTCTGCACTTCCTCCGCCACGTCTCCTTCCCGCCGGACGCGCACCTCCTGCCGTCCGCGCTCAAGTCATGCCCCGCGCAGCCCCTCGCCCGCGCGCTCCACGCGGCCGCCGCGGTCTCCGGCCTTGCGGAGGATCCCTTCGTCGCCTCCTCGCTCCTCCACACCTACCTCCGCCTCGGAGCCACCAGCGACGCCCGCGGTGTGTTCGAAAGAATGCCGGACAAGAGTGTCGTCGGCTGGGGCGCACTCATCGCCGGTTACTCTGCACGAGGCGACGCCGAGGCCGCGTGGGGCCTTCTGGAGCGGATGCGGAGCGCCGGCATGGAGCCAAATGTGATCACCTGGAATGGACTGGTTTCCGGGCTGAACCGGAGCGGCAGCGCCCTCAATGCTGTCAAGGCACTTGTGAGGATGCACGGGGAAGGGTTCTTGCCGGACGCCACCGGTGTCTCGTGTGCACTCTCTGCGGTCGGGGATGTGAAAGAGGTCTCGGTTGGCGAGCAGCTGCATGGATATGTGGTGAAGGCAGGGTGCAGGCTAGATCAACATGTGGTCACTGCGCTCATCGACATGTACGGCAAGTGTGGGCGTGCCGATGAGATTTCTCACGTGTTCCATGAGTCCAGCCACATGGATGTTGCTTCCTGCAACGCTCTCGTCGCTGGGCTCTCTCGGAACGCCCAGGTCTCTGAGGCATTGTTGTTGTTCAGCGAGTTTGTTAGCCGAGGAGTCGAGTTGAATGTTGTGTCCTGGACCTCGATTGTTGCCTGCTGTGTGCAGAATGGGAAAGATTTGGAAGCGGTGGATCTTTTCAGGAAGATGCAGTCAAAAGGGATCGAGCCGAATTCAGTCACGATACCCTGCGTACTGCCAGCATTTGCCAATGTTGCTGCTCTTATGCATGGCCGGTCAGCACACTGTTTTTCTCTTAGGAGGGGATTTCTTCATGACGTTTACGTTGGCAGTGCGTTGGTGGACATGTATGCAAAGTGTGGCAAGGTCAGGGATGCGAGGACGATCTTCGATGCAATTCCGTCTAAAAATACGGTTTCGTGGAATGCGATGATTGGTGGCTATGCAATGCATGGGGAGGCTGCAAATGCTGTGCAGTTGTTCTGTTTGATGCAGAAGTGCAAACAGAAGCCCGACCTAGTCACATTCACCTGTGTCATTGGTGCCTGTGGCCAAGCTGGCCTGACAGAGGAGGGGCGTCGCTACTTCAATGAAATGCAGCATAGTCATGGCATTTCCCCTAGGATGGAGCATTATGCATGTATGGTTACTCTGTTAGGACGGGCTGGCAAGCTTGATGAGGCATACGATCTCATAAATGAGATGCCATTTGAGCCAGATGGTTGTATTTGGGGGTCCTTGCTGGGCTCCTGCAGGGTTTATGGAAATGTGTTCCTGGCCGAAGTCGCAGCAGAAAAGCTATTTGAACTAGAGCCAGAAAATACCGGCAACTATGTCCTGCTTTCCAACATTTATGCGTCTAAAAAAATGTGGGACGGGGTAAACAGAGTGAGGGATCAGATGAAGAATATGGGATTGAAGAAAGAAAAGGGTTGCAGTTGGATAGAGATCAAGAACAAGGTGCACATGTTGTTAGCTGGTGACAATTCACACCCCATGATGACTGCGATAACGGAGAAACTAAAGCAGCTTACCATTGAGATGAGCAGGCTGGGCTTTGCACCGAGCACAGATTTTGTCCTACATGATGTGGAAGAACAAGAAAAGGATGATATCCTTGCTGTGCACAGTGAAAAACTGGCTGTTGCATTGGGCCTCATAAGCACGAGCCCAGGAACACCCCTCCGGGTGATAAAGAACCTCCGGATTTGTGGCGATTGCCACGAAGCAATGAAGTTCATATCATGTTTTGAGGGGAGGGAGATATCTGTTAGAGACACCAACAGGTTTCATCACTTCAAGGATGGGAAATGTTCTTGTGGGGATTACTGGTGATTTTGCCTGCCTTGACTTACTGTCTTTTCAACAACTTGGTGTAGAACGTGAATGAGCATGCATGTCCCCCTACCTTACGGTGGATATTGTTTTCATGAGGTAATGTAAAATTATTTTATGAAAAGTAAGAAACAGAATCCAACATGCGGACCTGTGCACTATATGCAGAGCCAAAGAAAAGTTCACTCCTGTGCTATGTGATGTCTCCAGTTGCAATTTCAGTTTTCTTAATACCATGTTGCTACTATTTTCGTCAGTCTCAGTTTTATTAGCTAATCATTCTGATCTACAACACACCATTATCTGGTGTTTTCCAAAGGAGAACTTTATTTCAACTCTACACACAGTCCTGTCTACACGCCACCATGGGCTTCACCTTGAGTTAGTTGTTTTATCTAGAGACTGATTGGTATCCAAGCAAGGTCTAATTTCCTAGTCAAGTTCTTAGTTATATATGGAATTTGTTTTTGTATAACCCTATGAATTTTGTAGTCGTTCAACCTGCAGATTTCAGAAATACATTGGAGAGACTCAGTTGGAACTTGGAGTTGATATTAATTTTGTAAATGGTTGAAATGATTAAATCCATGGAAGTGAGACACATCAGCTTTCGGAGGATGCATCAAATAGAAAAAAAGGTATCGTTTACATGCTTCTGTTTACACGTGGCACTTGCTGAAGGAACTTAACGTACCTTGTTTTAAGTTAATAGCATCATCAGTTCTCTGTTTTCATATTTTTAATATGACATGCTATTCACCAAATGAATGATTGTGCCTAGATTCTTCTAGTCGTTTGCATACACCCAGTTAGTGCTGCTATGGGCATGCCATACTCTTGTGCAGACATGACCCAAAAAACCTTGCAGTAGGATACCATCTGTTTTGGATTCTTTATTATCTCCGAGGGATTTTTAGACACTGACAACTTCTTCAGCATATCTTATCCTTCATTTCTTCATTCAGCTTTTATGGTCTGTATCTCTCTCCACATTTTTTAACTAGCTCATGCTTGCCAGATTCTATTGATATTCTCATTTTTGAGCTTCTATCACATATTTTTTTCAGAAATTGTGGCGGGAACTTTCATGATTTTGATGGATCATTCTACTATAGTAGGGTTCTTAAGTGGGATAAGATTATCACATTCACTACTGTTGACACGTAGATATATACTTTAAGGATTATACTGATCAAACAGCTTGTTTGTTTCTTCACTGATGCCATCAATCCAAGCAGGAAATTTAAGCTTGACTTTGGCGAAGCATTCAATATTATCGAGCACGACGACGATCATCAGAGTCATGGAGCATATGGGCTTTGATGGGAGGTGGATTGGATGGATTAAATCCGCCCTCTCCACTGGTACTTCCTCTGTCCTACTTAATGGTGCCCCGGGGAGGGAATTTTTCAAGCTATCATCAATAAGGCTTGTCACCATAACCTGCTTCAGCTCCCCCTTCCAGGTACTAACAGCATCTTCCCTGTTGGGCAATACACAGATGATATACTTTTTAAGCATGCAAACATGTTCCCACTAACTGCTCTGTCTTTAAAAGCCTCCTTGAATCCCTTGGACAGTCCACTGGTCTTTGAGTTAATTTCCCAGAAAAACTTGCCTTCTTCCCATCCATGTTTTGGAGGAAAAATGCAGCAGTTAGCTGGCCTCTACGGTTGCCGCATTGCCAATTTCCCCTTCACCTATCTCAGGCTTCCTCTTGGTCTGAGCAAACCTAGAATCAGGGACTTTGATCTGATTCATAGGATGGAGCAGCTCTTAACTTCTTGCCCCTCCTTGTCTTTTGGTGGGAGAATCACAGTCACAAAAGCTGTCTTTAGCGCTCTTCCTGCTTTTTATATATGCTCCCTCAAGTTGCCTGAAGGGGTTATTGAAATTATAGATAAAGCCAGGCGCATCTGCCTCTGGGGGAAGTCTTGGCGATATTCTGGATATGTTCCGCCTCCCTCTTTCTTCTCAAGCTTTTGATGAATTTCTGATCCTCAGAGTCATCCATTAGAATCTTCAAAATGATCCTGCTGAGCAGAAAGCTTATACCCAATACTTCTTTTTTTGAGGAACTGACACCATTGCATCCCTATATATTAAGCAGGAGAAAACAATAAGCAGCCATGCCTTACAAGTTACAACACGAGGGTGTTACAGAGTAGGGGAAAAGAAAAACAAGGAAAGAAAGCTTTAGTCTGGTTCTGGTTCTGGTTCTGGTTCTGGGGTATTTTCAGTGTCCGACATCAAATGTATGGAAAGCGCCAGTTGAGAAATATCTTGCTTGATCAGATGAAGAACCTCCAGCTCAGGAAGGTGGCGCGTCTGGAATACCCTGCGATTCCGTTCCTTCATATATTCCAGCAGGTGTATATGGCAGTGGTGATAAGCTCTGGATCCAAAGTGCATGTCAGGTCGTTCCATCAAGCTTCAGAGGAGGTTGCGTTCTCAGCGTTGTGAGTGAGAGCAGGGCAGTTAGTCCAGTTGGCAACCAACATCCAAATGGATCGCGAGAAGGTGCATCTCAGGATCATATGGAAAAAGGAGTCCCATCCTCTTGATTGCATAGGTGGTAAAATTCGCTGTGTGGGATCCCCTTGATGGCGAGGTTGTCATTCGTAAGAATCCTTCCGCACAGTCAGAGCCACATGAAGAGTCGGCATTTGCATTCAACTTTGCAGCGCCAAAGCTTGTCGAATCGGGATGTTGAGTAGGAGCCCAGGAACTGAGAGCGGTAGGCAGAGCTAGCTGAATAAACCTTTGAGGTGGTAAGATTCCAGCAGATAGAGTCGTCGATCTCCGGCTGCAAATGGATTTGCTGCAGCTGCAACCAAAGGGCAGTGAATTGCCTTAGTTGCAAGGGAGACTTGATGCGCTGGAGGCCTGACATCCATCTCTGGGATTTGATTGCGTCACCACCGCGACGTTTTTCCTTGAGCACAGAATGAAGAGGTCCGGTGCCAAATCCTTAGGGAGCAGCCGTTGAGCCACTGGTCATTCCAAAAGGAAACCCTTGTGCCATTGTGAATGGAGATGGAAGTGGAGGCGCGGAACAGAGCAAGATCATCCTTCTCACAGGGAATATGAGAGCCTAGCCATGGTCTCTGTCCGCCATCCATTCGAGCCATTTCCATCGAAGCCTGAGCGCCCTGCCAAAACGTTTGATATCCATGATGCCCAACCTGCCCATGTCTTTAGGTCGACAGACGGTGTTCCAGTTAACCAGGGCCAAACCGACAGCTGCGACCGGCTTAGACCACCAGAGGAAGTTCGTGCGCAGCTTGTCAATTTGCTTAATGACCCAAGAATCAAGCTTGAAGACCGTGATCAGGTAAGTTGGGATAACAGACAACACCGAGTTCACCAACCGCAGTCGTTCATCACTGTTGAGAAGCTTTCCTTTGCACTTCTGCAGTTTTGCAGCTATTTTTATCTAGGACCGGTTGTATTTCAGCTCACGTGATCTTCCTGAAGTAAAGTGGTAGTCCAAGGTACTTGCATGGGAATTGCATGACAGGAAAGGACCTTAGCAGTTGGGGAGATCAATGTTGTCGCAACGAATTTTGAACAACCCACTCTTGTCCAGGTTGGCAACTAGCCCTGAAATGGCGCCGAACTGAAGCAACAATTGCTTGGTAACAAGAACATCTTCAGGCATGGGAGTGATAAACAGCGCTGCATCATCCGCGTGAAGGCTCAGGCGCGGATTCGACGGAGGGAGGTTGAGGGGAGCCAGAACTCCATCAGCATGAGCTTTCGCGAACATCCAGTGCAGGGGGTCAATGACCGAAGTGAACAACATGGGAGACACATACAAGAACTCCATCAGTATGCCCAATACTTTTCTCACATACAAGCCTCTGCTCGTTTCAACTGGATTTGGTCCTCTAAATGTTCTGCCAAGCTAAAGGGTTTTGCATGGCTCCTTCTCAATGAAAGATTAAACATGAGAGATGCTACAAAGAAAAAGTTTCGGGTCACAGATAATCACAGTAATGAAGTAACTCTGCTATATCTTCGGCTCAGATGAGATCCTTGAATCTAGTGACCGTATTTTAAGACTGTCCCTTCAGTCAGGAATGTTGATACAAAACTGGCATCTCCCTCAGCCACAGCAGCATAGTTAACTTTGCTATATCTTCGGCTAAAGCTGCTTTTGCCAGACCATTCTTCATGGAGATATATCACAGCTGCCTGATGTATTTAGAAACAAATGAACACAAAGATTTTTGGCAACATTTGGGTCTAGCATTTGCTCCAAGTTTCGGTTCTTCAAGAAAGGTTGTCTCCTCACCTTTAGGATGTCTTCAGAACAGCTCATCGTTTATAATTAAATTATCAATGTTTGAGTACTCATTACAGTAAGTTCTTAATACTATAGTTTTCCATTTCCAATCGAAGTTGATTGGCTTGTTTGAGCATCTTATCAGAAAGTTATGATTGAACCATCCATTTTTAACATTTTATTTTCAGGAAACCATTTTATTGACTTTGGCCATAGATTTTTTATGACTTCCACTCCCCATTGCCTAAAACTTTGTTGTTGGAACGGAGGGAGTATATGCCACTTTTACCTTATCCTGTCAGCAATGTAATTATCTTCAGATTCCTGGATATCTCTTGTGAAGCTTCCAAAAAATCATTTGGAAATTTATTTTTGTGTGTGCATTGTTAACTTGCACGACTGCACCAGACATGTCTTCTCGGTGCCTGGATTTCCCTTTCGTGTATTTATTTAATCTTTTGTTGGGAAACGGCCTAAACTGCACTGCACATGCCGTCTCAATGTGCAACATGTCTTGCTGATTTTCTCATTGGCTGGTCATTTTGTAACAGTAACACATCATTGACCTTCCAGTCCGAGTTTTGGTGTTCAAATCTTGCCCAAGCAGAGCACCCATGGAGGCACAGCAAGTGACAAGTGTTCCTCTCGATTTCCACAAAAGAAGTGGTGCTGTCAGTTTGCAATGTATCTCTCAGACAGAAGCTTGATTGTGCTGGCAACTTGAGGATTTTGAGTAGTGATATTTGATACAGTAAAGTTACAAGGTTATCTCAGTGACCTCATTTGATATGTGTGATTGCATGTTTGCAATCGGGACCTCAACGAGTAGTGCTAGTTGGGAAGAACGATAATGTCTCCATTTTGTGAACTGTATGGATACTTGTGCTTATGCTAACCAGGCTGGCTGAGTACAACGAACGCCTGACAGAATCATGTGGGGACAACCCTGGCGTCCGCGATGATCGGGCTCCGCACCACGTGATCTTCAGACACCCAGCGGAGGCTCCCCTCGGCCAGCTGCCCGGCATCGGCGTCGCCGTCGCCTCCCCCGCTGCTCACGGTCACCGTGAATGTCTTCTTCTCCATCGCCGACGTGAACTCCAGCGACTCTGGCTCCACCTTCACCTTGAGCCACTTGGGCACGTCCAGGTGAGCGGTGTACACCGACATCGCCGGCCCCACGTTTGTCACCGTCCGCTTCGCCTTGAACGGCTTCTCGGAGAGCGGCACCAGTATCGCCGGGTAGTTCAGCTGCGCCTCCGGGATGGACCCCATCGCCGCGCACGTCAAGCTGCTGTTCCCCGTGATAGTCTTCATGGCCGGCTCGCCGAGCAGCCCGCAGATGTAGGCGCTGTAGTCGCCGACGTCGAGGTCGTAGACCAGGCCTGGGTCCACGGCCTTCGCCGCGTCCACGTGGCCGGCGCCGATCGAGTAGAAGCTCGCCTTCCGGTGCTCTTCGTCCATGATGGGGTGCCCCGCGTTGTCGGCGGTGCTGGACGTGGTCATGATGGCCGACTTGACCGCCGACGGCGACCAGTCCGGGTGCGCCTTCTTCACGAGCGCCACGATGCCGGTGGCGTGCGGCGCGGCCATGGACGTGCCGGAGGCAACGTTGTAGCTGTACGACTCCGTGCCATCGATGGGCACCATCGACGGCCACGCGGCGAGGATGTTGAGCCCCGGCGCCATGATGTCGGGCTTGAGCACGCCGGGGCTGGCCGCGTTCGGCCCGCGGGACGAGAAGGCCGCGACGATCGGCGCCGGCTTCACGTGAACAATCGAGCTGTTGAACAGTATCGTTGCGGTGTGGGCGGCCGCCGTCGAGCCCACCCTGGCGTAGCCCATGATCTTGGCGCCGTCGGTCGCGGTCACCTGTGACATTGGGAGGTTATAATACTTCTCTACCACGATGGTGTACCCGAAGTCGGCTTCGTTGATGAACACCACTCCGGCGCCGCCTGCCGCCTGGACCGCCTGGATCGAGTTCAGCGGAGGCAACGGCGTCTCGGTGTCGCACACGACCACCTTGCCGGTGATGTTGACGCCGTCGAAGTAGTCGCAGTAGCTGGTGCCCTGAGGGTAGTAGAGCGGGTACGCCTTGGAGCTGAAGCGCTTGTCCTGCGTCAGCGACTCGCCGTCGAACGCTTCCCCGTCGCCGAGCCGCACGGTGGCTCGGTAGCTCCGGTCCACCGACCCGGCCCCCACGGTCAATATCCAAGGCGCCTCGTTTGACAACGTGGAGGGCGTCGGGCCGCTGTTACCGCCGGCGCACACCACGAGGACGCCCTTGGACATCACCCCGAACGCGCCGATCGCGATCAGGTCCTTGTCCAATGGTATGGAGGGGCCGCCGAGGGAGAGCGACAGCACGTCCACGCCGTCCTTCACCGCCGCGTCCATCCCGGCCAGTATGTCGGACTCGAAGCATCCTTCGCCGTCGCATACCTTGTACATGGCCAGGTGCGCGCCCGGCGCGATCCCGGCAGCGGTGCCCTTGCCGAGGCCGAACGCCGAGACGCCGTCCACGAAGTGGCCCGCCGCGGTGCCTGCAGTGTGCGTCCCGTGCCCGACGGCGTCGGTGGTGTCGTTGCCGCCCATGAGCGACACCAGGCCGACGAGCTTGTTGTTACAACGCACGGGGGCCTGGCACTTGCCCTTCCACTTGGCAGGCGGCGGCGGCATGCCCTCGTCTCCAAACGAACGGTGCGAGGCGGCGATGCCGGTGTCGAGCAACCCGACGATGACGCCCTCGCCGTAGTTTGTGGCGTTCCAGACGCCTTGCTTGGCGTCCAGGCCGAGGAACCCCGGCGTGCGCGTCGTCATGAGCGGCACCCTCCGCTCCGGGAAGGCGCGCACGAACCCGCGCTTCCTGGACACCGCTGCGAGCTCGTCCTCCGTCAGCTTTGCGGCGAAGCCGGAAAACACGCCCGTGTACGAGTGGCGAATGGTCGGCGCGTCGCCGCCGGCCGTCCTGCCAGGGCGCGACCCCGGCCGCAGGAACGACTCGTGCCATCTCCGGTGCGCGGCTTCGTCGGCGTGGTGCGCGTGCGCCGGAGGCTCGACGAGCACTACGTAAGTTCGAGCGGCGCCATGGTTGAGGCTGGTACTCTGCCTCGCTGTCGCACCGCCTCCGCCAGTGATAATGCTCAGCGTGGGTGTCGCACTCAAGACGAAGACGAGAACGGACGCGAGGAGTAGTGCCGTCAGGTGAGCCATGTCATCTACCGATCTACGAGAGCATGCAAGCATGGGCATGAAAAAGATTTGGCGCAAGCGATGCTTATATACATTCTCAAACTCTGTATTCCTACATGACTGGCATCCATGCATGATCCCACCAAAGATGCAGTGCGATGTGGATCTCCTTGGAAACAGGGACATACAGAATGTGTGCATGATTTTGTTGCTTTCTGGACTCATAATGTAACTGCATCTGTTTTTGTTTTGTTTTGCTTGCATGTTTTGTGTGTGACGCGCCAATTCTGATCCTCCATTTCGGGCGGAGCATTGCTTCGGCATCTCAATATACTAGATGACCCGTGGCGCAACGGGCGAGAGCGAACCATGCAAGTAAGAATATTTAAAGACCGATCATAAAATCTTTAAAACATAAGAAAACATATATTTAGGTATAATGTTCATACATACTCCCTCCGTCCCGTAATATAAGAGCGTTCTTGACACTAGAATAGTGTTAAAAACGCTCTTATATTATGGGACGGAGGGAGTAGCAGACAAAGGCATATAATCAGTTCCTGATAGCTTATTTACATTGCTTTTCTGGTCATTCAGCTTATGGTGACTAAGATAGTGCAGTCATGGATATCAGGCAGAGTCATCGCTGCATGCGCCGTCGATATCGAAAATGACATCATCATCTAAGCAGCTTTTCAAAGAGGGTGTTTTTGGTGGACTGTCATTGGCAAAAGCCCAAATATCTTCCGTATCATCATCCAATCCCCAAAATCTGCGAATAACAGGGCTTTAAGCTTGCTCAAACTGTAGAGGATACATGCATGTACTATCTCTCAGGTAAAATAGCAGATGGACATCTATGACCATTGACCAGGTATCAATCGAATATTCAGCTTTTGATTAGGAACTATACACACAAGAAGGACCGATAGCTTGACCAAAGAAGAACTTCCCAAACTCATCCACGTGTATAGTTTTGATCTCCATGTGCTCCACAGATGGGTTTAGAAATTTCTTGAGATTATTTAATGTGTATGGGTTGATGAAGTACTGTAAGGAGGGATAAAATACAGATTAGTCGATGTTTTACTATATTTTATGTGTATACATGGTCATGCGTAAAGACAATCATAACATCCTCTACCTTGCCATAATTAATACTCCCTCCGTTCCTAAATATAAGTCTTTGGAGAGATTACACTATGGACCATATACGGATGTATCTAGATGCATTTTAAAGTATAGATTCACATTTTGCTCCGTATGTGGTCCATAGTGTAATCTCTCAAAGACTTATATTTAGGAACGGAGGGAGTATTTTGTTCATTGAACAGGCGTCGTATTTAATGCTTGGTATGCGCTTGCCAACCAGGCATATGGAGAGATATTGGAGTCACTTGCATTGATGCATCGTCGTCCAAAGTGTTGGGTACTATATAGTGTTGCAGCAACTAAACGTTAGTTGAATTCTGCAATTGCTCAATAGCTGAGAACAAGATTAAACCCAAAATGTGCTTGATTATTGTAGCCTACTGTTATCCAAATGGGTAACTTAAGCTTGTACAACATAGAGCCATTAATGGTAATATGAGACGATCATAAATAAAAAGTAGAAACAAAATCGGTATATGAAGCCATTAGAAAGTGTAGTTCAGATTTTAAAATATATTGAGCTTTGTGATGTATTGATGAAGCTTTTTAAAAGCGGTTTCTTCTAACAGTGCCTAAGTGTAAAATTGACCATATATATAGACATTTTTTAGTAGTGGATGAAGCTTAATAAGAAAATATTATTGAGGTCCAGCAGTTCTAACATAGCAGCAGTGACATGTTTAGTCTTATACCATAACATTTTGAGGTCCCTAGATCTTGTTTCGAATTACAAGCAGAATGAACACGAGATTGTACAAAAAATATAAATACCTTGATACTCTCTGTTCCTAGTCATTTCACTCTTTCAAAATAAATAAATCTAAAACCGACATGCAAGACAAGAGCATATGCTTGGGATAACCTGGTAAAAAAATAGCCGGTGAAATATTAAAATGTGCATCATGAACAGATCTACACTTACAATAATGAATTGAGGTTTTGCTCCCAATACACAATGCTCCATAGTTTGAATCTGGTACAGGTTCATTCCATATGATAGCACAAAGACAAATTAATGGAAAGGGAATTTTCTCTAGACATAGCTAGCAAAACAATAATGCCAACTCCGAGGCACCGAGATAAGAAAATGGTTGAACTGAAACTATTCTTACTGATTGAAAAACTATATAGGCATACTACTTTTCGGTTGTGATCGAATAAAAAGAACAATTCTTTTTATCTTCGGTAACACAAACCAATAGAACAATTGGTATCTATACTACAACAATTAAATTTAGTTCCAGTAAGCAGCAGAAATAGCTCAAAAACATGCAAGGGAAGGCATTTCTATATTGGCACGCTCGATGTCTCCATTCAATCGATCAACATAATGTTTTGGTGCTTTTGACGTTGGACCATCTTAGCATTGATGGAAATAGAAGGTGTTAAAGATCCCTTATATCATGCACTAAGTGCTTCGACCATGTTAAGATAAAAAAAATAGGGTTGACTAATCAAGCCCAAAGTCGATGCAAGTTCTGTTCCGAACAGTGCAAACAATTGTTTGTCTAAGTACAACACAAGATTCATAAATATAAGACTGAAATTTTAGTTATATTAAATCTGTATAAGTTCAATCCGAAAGCGAGGAAAACTTACATTCAAACCATATGGGGTGAGATTTAACAAAGGGCAAGCCAATTGTAGTATCCTCTCTGCTGTTGATAGTCCCATAAAAGGAAACAGTGTATAGCACCACATCATTGCCAGTGTGAAACATGAATAAGGTCATATGAAGTAATATGAAGAACAATATTTATCATGTCTTGCTGGAAATAAACAGTGGGCGTACATATTACTAAAGGCAACACATTCTGGTTGCAAAGTCAGAAAAAAAAATATAATTTGTAAATATTATGGTATTACACCATTGTCATAGAACATGCAATTTCAAATATCATTTTCGTCCTGAGCACCATATTGCAACATGCCACTCATATTTTTCTGAATGAGTACTGTAGCAAAACTCCAATAACGCAAAACAGTAAATGATCCACATGTGAGCTTGATTAGGCGAGCAACCTAGCTAACAAATATTTATTGTGTCCCTCCTTATTACTATAATTTCTCAAGATGAACATACTTTAAAACCAAGGGGCCACAAGAAATCCTAAAGTGAAAATTCGTCAATGAGTGCCACACAAGGCTAGCCATCTAATGATCCATCACACTGTATAGCATGAAATATGGCATTAAAAAGGTGTTCTATTCTACGAAACATGTGCCAACAAAGTAGTGAGCACTGGGGAGAAGAAGGTGTGGATGCTCCACGCTAGAAAAATCTGCACTTGCTGCAGATGCAGAAATCAAACCGTGACACACCTTTTTCAGAGTGAACCAATTCAGAAATACCTAAACCAATGTGAAGGAATAAACACCATAGCCATATCCCCCCAACCCATTTAGTTCTGCAATTTTTAATGGATTAGATGCATGAAGACATATATGCAACAACAAGAACAACAAAATAAGAGCTCGCGCGTCCACCTCGAGACTTCATTCAGTTGGAAAAGAAACTGCATAAAATGGAGGTAATAACTGGATAGGGTAAAAAGATGGTACCAGTGATTGTCCACGTTGGCGAGGTTGCAGAGGTGCAGCCACTGGACTGCTCTCATCAGGACACCCAAACCCTATCCATGAAAATATACAAAATGTCGTAGAATGCGGATGCTAGACCCGCTTGTTGATATAGAGTATTGACGGTATATTGGAAGAACCACAAGCTTCACAATCATATCCTTCTTAATCTGTCACCAGCCAAAATAGCAGAAGACCAAACATCACCAGTTATAAGCTTGGAATGGATTAGATAAACAAAAGTGCAAGGATTATCAGCGAAAATGAATACAAGTTGCAAAATAATGAAGATAGTGTGAAGAAATACATACCTTCCTGTGCTGCTTGCCCTCTACACCAGCCTGCTCCTTCTGCTGTCACTAGCATCCTACCCCTCCCTTGCATCTCACCACATCGTGACAGGAGCGCCGCTTGGAGCTCTAAGCCCACTGCCCCTTGCCCTGCAGCTGGCCTCTCCTCCACCCAGCGATGTGTGCGCGGTCTGGAGCTGCGGCCTCGTTGCCCCTCTCCTCCCCATCGACCTGAATAAGCAAACACAATGCACCAAAGGACAAATTCAGAGAAAACAATAATCCTATGGATCCTGCAAAAGAAAGAAAAATAAGAATCCAAGAACACATAAGCGAGAGTACATACAGGAGGGCATGAGGACGATGGAGAACAACCCTATTGGGCTAGTATAAGAATCCATGACTGGTGGGATCGGCGGCCTTCCCATTTGGCTGGGTCAGTATTCGCTGGGCGACCTTTGCTTGCGCGCGGCGCGTCGTGCGCCTCGTCCTTGAGTCTTGCGGCCGCCATGGACCTATGCTGTTGCACGATGCCACGGCCACACGAACCCTAGCCCCAATCCCCGCCCGCCTCCTCCCCCCGTCTGCCGCCGCCTCCTCCGGCGGCACACCCGTTCTTCTCCTCCTCTCGTCCTTCCTCCTTCCCCTTCCATGGCGAGTCTGACACCTATAGGCGGAAGCAGGTAGCGTGGGGAGGAGCAGCTGTGAGGGTCGGCGACGGCAACACGTGAGAGAGAGAGAGAGAGAGAGAGCTCAGAGAGGAGGAGGAGGAGGCGAGCGGCCCATGAAGGCTAGTTGCGCCCCGTACGGCTTCTAGGGGAACTCCACCGTCACGCGCTCGAGCGTGGCCGCCGGGTGGCGGCGAAGTCGCCGTCATCGTGGGGCGCAGATGGTTGGCGGTGTGGCATGAGAAGTGAAGGGGAGGAGGACGGGCAAGGCGGGTGGTGTCGCGGTCAAGGAGGGCCTAGGGCTGCGACGCCATAGCAGGGGCGGGGGAGGGGGGATAGGGGCGGGTAGGGGTCGCTGGAGGAGAAGGGTGGGTGGCCATAGGGAAGCGGAGGGTATTGGATCAGGGGAGGATGGAGGACGATGAATGCGGCGGCTGCGAGGGTCGACCAAACCCACATCGCCCACGATCATTGCAGTCGATAATTTTTCCACAGAATACACACGCGACGCACACACGGGACAGACACCGACAAGCTGGGCCCGTGAGAGGAAAGGAGGCCCACCCGTCATCTGCTGTAGCACGAAAGTGTAACGTCTAGAGAAACTAACCGCGGGATTTTTGACAGCGCGGTGAAAAGACGCCAACGAGGCAGATCGTACGAGGGAGATCGGCCGCGCGACGCCATGCCTCCAGGTGAGCGGGTAGTGCGGCGTCATTTATATGTTCCATGATGATTCTTGTTTGCTTAGCAATTTTTTTGAAACTTTCAATCTATTCATCAAACATTATGACAGTGAAAAGAACACAAGAGGTGCTCATAAGGATAGGGTATACATGCGTATATACGAGCGCCTCCGTGTGTACTTTGTATAAAAAATAACAAAAAATACATCCATACCCATAGACCACTTAACGATGATTACAAGCACTAGAGCAAGCGAAGGCACGCTTGTAGAAGTGCATGCTCTAGCCAATGCAACCAAAAGACCGATCTGATGGAAGAGACTAGGTAGCACATTATACGTCAACACTCCCCCTCACGTGTGGCTCCCTCAGGCCTAAACGTGGACCGAAAGTGGGCTGCAATTTAATTGCGCCAGCCGGGTCTTGAACTCAAGACCTCTTGGCTCTGATACCATGTAGAAGTGCATGCTCTAGCCAATGCAACCAAAAGACCGATCTAATGAAAGAGACTAGGTAGCACATTATACGTCAACAACGCTGCCATCATCATCCCTCCCTCACCGGAACCGAGCAATTTTTTTGTAGTAGATAGTCTAAAAGTCATTCGGCTAAGACCCCAAAGGATCAACGAACAACAATCGCCACTCACAAAGAGAAGTGTAGATCAAAAAGACCCAACCTATAGACACATGAATATAAACGAGGACCGGATCCATGCAAATTCACCAAAAGACTAACACCGACCGAATCCCGCGGGATCCGCCAGAGACACACCTCCACACGCCCTCCGAGGACGCAAAACGCACCGCTAGGACGGGGACTAGGCGGGGAGAACTTTATTCTATCTCCAGGGAGTCGCCGTCGCCTCACCTTTCCGAGTAGTATACACAAATCCTAAAAAGACTAAAAAACACCTAAACATGAAGCATGAGCCCTCCTAATGGTAAGGGTTGGGATCCACCACGCCTCCATAGCCATAAGAACACAGGAAACGAGATAAATCAACGGTGCCGGCATGAGGCGAAGAAACCTTATATGCCTCGGAGCCTTTCTTAAGCAATTCCCATCGTGGCGAAAAGATAGTATGCATTTTTAACCTTTGTGAAGGTCAAATCGTCCACCTTCATTTTTACAGAGTAATATTTGCAAATTCTTTGGATACGCTGTATCTTTATTTGTGTCTATACCAATATAAGATCATCACTCATGTTTGACTCATCGTATCCTCACACTTCCAAGTATTTTATCCAAAGGTTATGGATTAAGTGAAAATTATAGGAAATTCCAGTCTTAAATTAGTCTTGCATTGGTTCCTGCATTGTTGCAGCTGCCCTGCGCCTCGTCCTGCTCTCGCGCCGCTCCTGTGTCATGCCTCTGCCTTCAGATCTGCACCAGAGCTGCTTTTCGAACGCAATGCAGAATACGAGTCAATAGTCAATACGTGCTCCATGAGGGGAGCTCCTCGTTGGCGCATTAAGCGCCCCGAAGACTAACTGGCGCTCACGCGTGCCCCCTAACGGGCCGTGGGACATAACTCGCTCGTGCCCTACTGTTTCCTCCATCGCCCTTGCTAGACATTGAGCGACCAACCGTTCACTACGACGGGATGCTCGCTACCCTTTTTTCCCTTGCATTGCAAGCCCGTGCTGTGAATAAAAACCTGCTGGCTAATAAAACCGGCTACCGTGTTTCTATCAACTTTAAAAGTTCATTAATTTGGAAACAAGATTTTGAATTATAAAGGTAAATTTGAAAAATGTTTAACAATTTCAAGAAAGCTGGCAAATTTGCACACAAAAAAATCATGAATTTGAAATACAAGGTTGCAAAGTTGAAAAGTTCATAAATTTGAAAATTGTTCCCAAATTTGGAAAAGTTCGTGAAAGTGAATTTTTTTCACAAGTTTTTAAAAATGTTTGCAAACTTGAAAACTTCATGAATTTTATAATAGTTCAAAAATTTCAAGTTTTTTATACAAATTTTAAATGATTAGTTACTGTGAAAATTGTTTGTTAATTTGGGGAAAAATTTCCAAATTTGATAGGGTTCATGAATTGAAAAAAGTTCATTAGTTTTACAAATTTTTCACAAATTTGGGAAAAAATGAATTTGCGACAAGTACATGAATTTAAGAAAAAAGTTCATGGCTTTGAATTATTTTTCATAATTTGTAAAAAGTTCATGAATTAGAAAAATAATAGAATTTGAAGAAAGTTCACCAATTTATGAAAAAAATACAAGAATTTGAAAAGAAATGAATTTAACAAAAAGTTCAAGAATTTAAGAAAAAAATCACAAAATTGAAAAAAGTTCACAAAATTTTAAAAAGTGCTGAAATTTGAAAAAAGATTTGAGGAAGGTTAAAAAGTTTAACAAAAAAATTCACAAATTTGAAAAAAGTACACGAATTTTAAAATAATGAATATGATGACAGTTGACGAATTTAAGAAAAAGGTCCAAAAATTGAAAAAACTTTCATGAATTTTGAAAAGAATTGAATTTGAGAAAAGCCCATGAATTAAAAACCAGTTTACTCTCCATGTTTTCTCAGTTTTATCTTTTGCTGATGTTTTGATTACTGAAAAAGGCGGTTTCTGGTTTTTAAAATTGAAAAAAATGTTCATGGACTAAGTAAAAGTTCATGAGTTCAAAAAAGTACATCGGTTTGAAAAACAATATCACGAATTTGACAAAAAAAATCACGAAATTGAAAAAAGTTCATCAATTTGACAAATAAAGTTCTCGAATGTGGAAAATGTTGACAAAATCGAAAAAAGTTCATCAATTTGAAATAG
This sequence comes from Triticum aestivum, assembly GCF_018294505.1. Classification (NCBI taxonomy): domain Eukaryota; kingdom Viridiplantae; phylum Streptophyta; class Magnoliopsida; order Poales; family Poaceae; genus Triticum; species Triticum aestivum. The sequence continues at coordinate 326,230,955 of NC_057796.1, read as the reverse complement.
TTGAGAAATTTTGCACAAAGGTTTAACAATTTGAAAAAAGTTCACAAATTTGGAAAAGTTTGTGAAATTAAGGAAATATTCATGAATTTGAAAAAACATTCAAACATTTGAAAAAGTTCATGATTTGAATTTTGTGTGTGTGAATTTAAGAAAATAAAAATTAGAAAAGAGAGAAAATAAAAAAATAAAGCTGAAAGATAAATATCCAAACAAACCAGAAACCAAACAGTGAGGACGCACAACAACAAGAACGTACAATGTAATTAGTCACAGTAGGTGAGCTATCCTAGTTGGTTACATCGTGTGCAAATAAACCTTATGGTCAAAGAATTTGAAGCCTAGTTCACACACCTATTTTTGAAGGATAAAAAAAGAAAAAGTAAATGTACCGAGCCTAGGCCGGGGGGGCGGGGGGGGGGGGGGGGGAAGGTGTGTGCCGGTTTTTGGAATATATTATAACAGCCGCTGAGGGCGCCAGATAGGAGTTGGGCTCCATGATCCGGCAGCTATATCTCGCTCGAATGGCCGGCCCCGTATATCGTGTTTTCTCGGTAGTTCGTTCCTTCATTCGTTTCTTATCGCTGCTTTTTTCATATTTTAATTAATTTTTCGTTTTCTTTTGTTTTTTATTCTACTTTTTTATTTCTTCCATGGTTTTCTTTGGATTTTATTTTTTTCTTCATTATATTTCGTTTTTATCTTGTATTCAAAAGTGTATATAAAAATGTGTATCATGTATTTAAAAGTGTATATAAAAATGTTGATAAAGTATACAAAATTATAGAATGTACATTAAGTAAAGTAAATAAAGACATATATTTAAAAAAGTTAATTCAGTATTTAAATATGTTAACATGTATATAAAAATTTCTAATGTATACAAAAATGTATATTGTGTGTACAGAAATGTTTATTGCCATTAAAAAATGTTCAACATATGATCATCATTTTATTTATACATGTTTAGCATTTTTAAATACATGATTAACAATTTTATGCATATTTAACACTTTTTAAATACATGAACAATATTCTTTTCATACACATTGATATTTTTTGTATACATGGGAAACTTTTTTTCGATACACGTTTAACATTTTTCAAATGCTTGATTAATTTTTCCAAATTCTTAATTAACACTTTTCAAATGTTTGATTAACATTTTTCGTACACGATGTTCATTTTTTATACACGTTTAAAATTTTGTATTCTTTTATGTAAAGTGATTTTTGTATTATATATATATATATATAGAATATTTCCAAATATAAATAATAGTAAAAACATAAATCGGAAAATAAAAAAAGACATTGCAATAGAGACAGGAAAAACCAATCAATTAATGCACGCTGGGCCAGCCCATTAGTGTAGGTGCTTCAAGCGAGCGCTTCTTCTGTCTCACGTGAAGCGAGGTATAACCACGGGCTAGTATGGGACCTGGTTAGTAATGTTATGATGGCCCATGGAGGAATAGGGGTGACTGCTGTGGGGACGGCCCGCATTGCAAGTCTTGGCCAGCTTTAGCGGGTTGTCGTTTTCACATGAAACATTAGTATTGTGATGACTGTGTCGCCCATTTGGAATCAATTAAGATACCCTTGAAACCTTGGGACACTCTTATGGACAAATGTTCTACTGTGTTTTTTGCAATAAAACCAAATGACTCATTCACCGTTTGATCTTGGTCGTGCGGGGGGGGGGGGGGGGGGCACTCGCCTCCGCTCTTTCCTGATTTTTTGGCTCCGGTTTCTCGCGATCTTTCTAGCGTTTCCCTCTCTCCTGATTTTAACGGGACCATGATTTTGTGTGATCCTAATTTGCACGTGGACATGGGGCAGGTGTGTTGGAAATATGCCCTAGAGGCAATAATAAATGGTTATTATTATATTTCTTTGTTCATGATAATTGTCTATTGTTCATGCTATAATTGTATTATCCGGAAATCGTAATACATGTGTGAATACATAGACCATAACGTGTCCCTAGTAAGCCTCTAGTTGACTAGCTCGTGGATCAACAGATAGTCATGGTTTCCTGACTATGGACATTGGATGTCATTGATAACGGGATCACATCATTAGGAGAATGATGTGATGGACAAGACCCAATCTTAAGCATAGCGCAAAGATCGTGTAGTTCGTTTGCTAGAGCCTTTTCCAATGTCAAGTATCTTTTCCTTAGACCATGAGATCGTGCAACTCCCGGATGCCGTAGGAGTGCTTTGGGTGAGCCAAACGTCACAACGTAACTGGGTGACTATAAAGGTGCACTACGGGTATCTCCGAAAGTGTCTGTTGGGTTGCCCACTCGGTAATGCATCATCATAATGAGCTCAATGTGACTAACGAGTTAGCCACGGGATCATGCATTACGGTACGAGTAAAGAGACTTGCCGGTAACAAGATTGAACAAGGTATTGGGATACCGACAATCGAATCTCGGGCAAGTAACATACCGATTGACAAAGGGAATTGTATACGGGATTGATTGAATCCTCGACATCGTGGTTCATCCGATGAGATCATCGTGGAACATGTGGGAGCCAACATGGGTATCCAGATCCCGCTGTTGGTTATTGACCGGAGAGGCGTCTCGGTCATGTCTGCATGTCTCCCGAACCCGTAGGGTCTACACACTTAAGGTTCGGTGACGCTAGGGTTGTAGAGATATGAGTATGCGGAAACCCGAGAGTTGTTCGGAGTCCCGGATGAGATCCCGGACGTCACGAGGAGTTCCGGAATGGTCCGGAGGTGAAGAATTATATATAGGAAGTCAAGTTTCGGCCACCGGGAAAGTTTCGGGGGTCACCGGTATTGTACCGGGACCACCGGAAGGGTCCCGGGGGTCCACCGGGTGGGGCCACCTATCCCGGAGGGCCCCATGGGCTGAAGTGGGAAGGGAACCAGCCCTTAGTGGGCTGGGGCGCCCCCCATGGGCCTTCCCCCTACGCCTAGGGTTGGAAACCCTAGGGTGGGGGGCGCCCCACTTGCCTTGGGGGGCAAGTTTCCCCCTGGCCGCCGCCCCCCTTGTAGATGGGTTCCAGGGCCGCCCCCCCCTCCAGGGGGCCTATATATAGTGGGGGGAGGGAGGGCAGCAGCACTACAGCCCCTGGCGCCTCCCTCTCCCCCTCCAACACCTCTCCCTCTCGCAGAAGCTTGGCGAAGCCCTGCCGAGATCCCCGCTACATCCACCAGCACGCCGTCGTGCTGCTGGATCTCCATCAACCTCTCCTTCCCCCTTGCTGGATCAAGAAGGAGGAGACGTCGCTGCTCCGTACGTGTGTTGAACGCGGAGGTGCCGTCCGTTCGGCACTCGGTCATCGGTGATTTGGATCACGGCGAGTACGACTCCATCAACCCCGTTCATTAGAACGCTTCCGCTCGCGATCTACAAGGGTATGTAGATGCACTCCTTTCCCTTCGTTGCTAGTATACTCCATAGATGGATCTTGGTGATGCGTAGGAAATTTTAAAATTCTGCTACGTCCCCAACAAGGTGAGCGTTGATCATGGTTTTTTCCCTTGACATTAGCGGTTTCCATACTTGATGTGGACCCAAAGTGCATTTGCAGATACTTGATGTGGACCGAGAGTACATTTGCAGTTTTATAGCCCAAAAAATCATGCTAAAGCCAGGAATTGAACTCAAAACTTCAATATTGAGATCTTAGTTCACTTGCCACCTTCCCCACTACCTGGTTCTTATCAAGTTCAAAGGAAATCCATTATTTGACCATCTTCGTCTCTTCCATACTTCATTCATACATACCTCAATAATTTCCTGTATAATAGAATGATAATTTACGAACCGCTGACCTAATAACTCACGTACAAGCACCACATACCTGATAAATTATGAACAAACACCATGGTAACTTTCACCCGAGGAAGAAAAAGTTGTTGAAACATTTCCTAGTAACTTCTTTCTTAATACCATGGTAATTAATGCATTGCAGAACTGATAATGTACATACAAACACATTGATAACTTTTCACCCATGGGGAAAAAGTTGTTGAAACATACGCTGGTAACTTTTTTGTCTAAATAACAGGGTGATTTACGCATTGCAAACCTGGTAATTCACATATAAACACATTGATAACTTTTTACCATGGGCGAAAAAAGTTTTGAAACATACCCCGGTAACTTATGTGTACATAACATGATAATTCACACACTACCACTCGATAACTTACATACAAACACAGTAATAACTTTTCACCCATAGGGAAGAAATTCTTGTAACATACCCTAGTAATTTCTGTGTAAATAGTATGGTCATTTATGCAGCTTAAACCTGATTGCTACCCTCCGAAGACCCCCGAGCGACCTAACCCTAGCCAATTTGATAGGGAAAGCTACCCACTTTGACTTTCGACGAACGACGTTAGACCAATGGACTTTTCTAACTAGTTGTGCTAGGTTAGCCCATAGTAATATTTTTAAAACAAATTCTAAACCCAAATTATCACAAGATTCCCTCCGGGGCTATAATCCGTGGCAGTTTCCCGCTCTAAGTGCTGGTGGTAGTGTCGTCCGTGAAGGGGGTCACACTCCGGGAGCTTTGTGTTGGGTGTCTGAACCTCCCACCACACTCTTAGACATGTAATAGGACAAAACTCAAAGTTTTGTGGGATTGCTACCCTCCGTAGACTCTCGAGCGGCCTAACCCTGGCCAGTTTGACCGGGAAAGCTACCCCTTTGACTTTTGACGACCGATCTTTGACCTTCGACGAACGACTTTGACCAATGGACTTTTCTACCTAATTGTGCTAGGTTAGCCCATAGGAACATTTTAAAACAAAGTTTGAGACCAATATATCACAAGATTCCATTCTAGCTACCATCCATGGCAATTTCCCGCTCTAAGTGCTGGCGGTAGTGTCGTCTGCGAGGGGCGTCACACTCCGGAGCTGTGTGTTGGGTGTATGAACCTCCCACCATACTTTTATACATGTATGAGGACCCAATGCAAGTTTTGGTGGCATTGCTACCCTCTGAAGACCCCCGAGCGGCCCAACCCTAGCCAGTTTCACCGGGAAAGCTACCCCCTTTGGCTTTATCTATTGTAGCAAAGCATCAAAGTTATAATTAAATATTTCATACTAAACACATGATTTTTGAAATACTTGAAACTTTCTGATGCAAATAGATATAAACTTTGCCTCATCTGGCCAAGGAATGAAAAATATGTTGGAAATATGCCCTAGAGGCAATAATAAAATGGTTATTATTATATTTCCTTGCTCATGATAATTGTCTATTGTTCATGCTATAATTGTGTTATCCGGAAATCGTAATACATGTGTGAATACATAGACCACAACATGTCCCTAGTGAGCCTCTAGTTGACTAGCTCGTTGATCAACAGATAGTCATGGTTTCCTGACTATGGACATTGGATGTCATTGATAACGGGATCACATCATTAGGAGAATGATGTGATGGACAAGACCCAACCTAAGCATAGCGCAAAGATCGTGTAGTTCGTTTGCTAGAGCTTTTCCAATGTCAAGTATCTTTTCCTTAGACCATGAGATCGTGTAACTCCCGGATGCCGTAGGAGTGCTTTGGGTGTACCAAACGTCACAACGTAACTGAGTGACTATAAAGGTACACTACAGGTATCTCTGAAAGTGTCTGTTGGGTTGACACGGATCGAGACTGGGATTTGTCACTCCGTATGACGGAGAGGTATCTCTGGGCCCACTCGGTAATGCATCATCATAATGAGCTCAATGTGACTAAGGAGTTAGCCACGAGATCATGCATTACGGTACGAGTAAAGAGACTTGCCGGTAACGAGATTGAACAAGGTATTGGGATACCGACGATCGAATCTCGGGCAAGTAACATACCGATTGAGAAAGGGAATTGTATACGGGATTGATTGAATCCTCGACATCGTGGTTCATCCAATGAGATCATCATGGAACATGTGGGAGCCAACATGGGTATCCAGATCCCGCTGTTGGTTATTGACCGGAGAGTCGTCTCGGTCATGTCTGCATGTCTCCCGAACCCGTAGGGTCTACACACTTAAGGTTCGGTGACGCTAGGGTTGTAGAGATATTAGTATGCGGTAACCCGAAAGTTGTTCGGAGTTCCGGATGAGATCCCGGACGTCACGAGGAGTTCCGGAATGGTCCGGAGGTGAAGAATTGTATATAGGAAGTCTAGTTTCGGCCACCGGGAAAGTTTCGGGGGTCACCGGTATTGTACCGGGACCACCGGAAGGGTCCCGGGGGTCCACCGGGTGGGGCCACCTATCCCGGAGGGCCCCATGGGCTGAAGTGGGAAGGGAACCAGCCCCTAGTGGGCTGGGGCGCCCCCCCTTGGGCCTCCCCCTGCGCCTAGGGTTGGAAACCCTAGGGGTGGGGGGCGCCCCACTTGGCTTGGGGGGCAAGCCACCCCCCTTGGCCGCCGCCCCCCTGGAGATTGGATCTCCCAGGGGCCGGCGCCCCCCCATGGCCCCTATATATAGTGGGGGGGAGAGGGAGGGCAGCAGCACCCTAGCCCCTGGCGCCTCCCTCTCCCTCCCGTGACACCTCTCCCTCCCGCTTGCGCTTGGCGAAGCCCTGCCGGGATCCCGCTACTTCCACCACCACGCCGTCGTGCTGCTGGATCTCCATCAACCTCTCCTTCCCCCTTGCTGGATCAAGAAGGAGGAGACGTCTTCCCAACCGTACGTGTGTTGAACGCGGAGGTGCCGTCCGTTCGGCGCTCGGTCATCGGTGATTTGGATCACGACGAGTACGACTCCATCAACCCCGTTCACTTGAACGCTTCCGCTCGCGATCTACAAGGGTATGTAGATGCACTCCTCTCTCTCGTTGCTAGATGACTCCATAGATTGATCTTGGTGATGCATAGAAAATTTTAAATTTCTGCTACGATCTCCAACAAAATATACAAACAAATCAAAACAAGAGGGTGTTATCTAGAAATTTTGAAACAAATATGATTTTAGTTTGTTCAAATTTCAAAACATAGTATACCAACTGAATCCATGATCCAAAAACATATAAAGATTGTCAAAATCGATGCAAGTATAAATCGGTTGTGATTTTTACAAAGTATAAGGACCTATTTGCAAGTACATGAGGTCACATTTTTAACATTTTCAAAACAAAAACGAAGTGTATATTCATACTGTATGAAAAATTCTACCCCAAATTGATATATAATTTGTATATGTTCAAGTTTAGCTAACTCAGATTTGAAACCCTCAAATTCAACCTTTTTAAAGAAGAGAAAATATTTTTTAAAAATCTATGCCGACGGCCGCCTATCAGAGCCGTCGGCATAGCTGTAACGACGTCAGCCAATGGGCTGTATGCCGACGGCACGGTCTATGCCGACATCCATCGTCGGCGTACATTGGTTCTTTGCCGACAACTAAGGTTTGCCGACGGCCATCGTCGGCTTATATGGGTGATTTGCCGATGGTCACCGTCGGCAAATTTGGAGCTTTGCCAACGGCTGGATTTGCCGATGGTTTTTTGTTTGCCATCGGCTTAGCTCGAGTTATGCGGCGGCCCCGATGAAAAGCCGTCGGCATATTCATTGTTTCCTGTAGTGTACCATTTTCTCAAAATGACACTAGAGATCCATCATATATAATTAAGCATATTAGTTAATTGTTTTGCACGAACTAATTAAGCAGAAAAGGTGCAAGCGGTAGCTACACGTGCGCGCGTGTCCGGCCCAATATGGTTGTGACTAAGCCGTTTGGAATTTGGTTGTGACACACATAATCCACATATTTAGTAACTTACACCAGTCACTACTCTCTAGCAATCAGCTTCATTATAGCCAGTATTGAAGTTCCTCCTCATCACCTCTGCATCTAGACAAACTAAAACAAAGAGAAAAGTATATTTTTCATCCCTCAACTCTTGACAAAGTCTAGATTTGCTCCCTGAACTTTGAAACCAGACAACTTGCACCCGCAACTATTGAAACCGGACAAGGTTTGTCCCTGGTCTCGGTTTTGACCGGTTTTGGTGTTAACTCGCCCCAGTTTTGCGGTGCTGACTCAAATTCGCATAATTTTTACAAATCCATGAACTTTTTTGAAATTCATGTACTTTAAAAGAGTTCAGGGATTTGAAAACAGTACACAACATCACCATCGTCTTGAAGGGTACTCCTGGAACATGTCAACCTATTACAATTTTTGCCAAGTGCGATATCCTATATATTGATCCCATGGTAAAAGAAGTTTTGGAACCTTGTTACTTGTGGAGTGTTCACCTCAAATCTCCCACTAATTGAATGATTCTTCCGTTGCAGTCCTAGAAACAACCTCGTTTGGGATGCCATCGAATTCTGTATTAGCAGGACCAACCGATACGATGTTCGCCTGCAAATGTCGGGTATAAAAGATGCATTTAGATTTAGGTCGCTAATGTAGTCGCTGAATGAAATAACTATATGTGTAGTAGTAGTATTGATGTACCGCTGGTGGATCGTGCAGTAACCACATGTAACGAGTAGGTGCGTCAAACCGGTTGTCCAACATCAGATAGTACGCAACTGTCGCCTAAAATGGAAAACATCAGTCAGACAGGTATTTCCAAGAGGAAATAAAAGCAATATCGTCTAGCTAGTCTAGAGAGAAAAACAACATCTAGCTAATCTAGAGAGAAATGTGTCACCACATGATCGATACTGTACTTGGTTTTCGACTCCTCTGTGCAGGAACTCAACAAGGTTATTGTTGTCCAACCCGAGCATCATCCTGACTACCTGTTCTACAGTTTGGGCACAAATCTGGTGTAAGAGAAGACACAAACAAATTCAGTATTCTGATATGTAGCAAGGGCTACATAGGGATTGGGGGAGGGGGTAATTAATTAAGCTAGGGATGACATGATTTGCCTTGAAGATTTGGCTGGCAGCATGGAGAGGAGGCGGCATCGCGAGGTAGCTAGGGATGGAGTGTTGGAGCCATGGGTGTTGACGCACCTCGTCGATGCTCATTCGCCTCTCGGGGCAAACTTGAAGCATGCCTGAGATGAGCGCCCTCGGCCCGTCCGATATACCATGTGGGATCCTCACCCTGCCACTCTACAAAATCCCCCCAGAGAGTAAGATGAATCAATCAACAAAACCGATATAGATGATGAATTCCCACGCAGAAATAGTAGACTAGTAGTAGGCACTCACGGTGATTTTCCTCTTGATAGCGGGCTCATCGGGGCCATCGAAGGGAAGGTAGCCACAGAGCATGGCAAAGAGGATGACCCCGCAGCTCCACATGTCCACCTCCGGACCAAGATGCCTTGTCGGACTCGCATCTGTCCGGTCGGCGCACACCTCGGGGGCCGCGTAGAGTAGGCTCCCGCAGTCCGCCCCCGGTTTCTGGACGGGCCCGAAGAAGTCGCTGAACCCGAAATCCGCCAGCTTCACGTTCTTGCCGGCATCGAGCAGGACGTTCTCCAGCTTGAGGTCGTGGTGCACCACCATGTTCCGGTGGCAGTAGGCCACGCCAGATACTAATTGCATGAACATGCGGCGAACCTCGGCCTCGTCCAGCCCGTGGTGGCCGGAGATGACCTGGTCGCAGAGCTCCTTGTAGAGCTCCCCTGACTCTGCCAGCTCCATCACGATGCACGCCTGATTGCCGCCGTTGGCAACGACAACGGCGGCCTCGTAGAAGCGAATGACGTGAGGGTGGTGGCGCAGCAGCCTCATGATCCGGATCTCCCTCTCCGCTCCTTCTTCCACCGCAAGATTAGCATGGAATATCTTGACGGCGACGTCGCGGCCGGTGAGGCGGTGCCTGGCCGGATACACGTCAGCGTAGGCGCCCCCGCCGATGGTTTTTGGCTCCAGCTCGTACCATGCATGCAGGTGCCGATCCGCGCTGGTACTGGCTCGGTTAGTTGAGGCCGCCATTGCTGGACTTGGAGCTGATTAGTGTTTCCATACACGGACCGTACATATGGGGTCCTCTCCCTGTTACACGAGCTAGCTCCTCGTGTTACCAAATATAGAGTGATGGAAGAAGCTACCTAGATAGTTAGCTAAATTAGTGGTCAGGTGATCAATCGGGCGTGAATAAGTTAATTAGGCACGTATGTACATACATAGACAACAAGAGCGGCGTCCGCGTCTATTCGCCCGTCGGAGGAAACAACGACAAATCAATATGTTGGCACTGTCACAAACTCTTGTAATGAACACCATGGAACGTTCGAGGGGATTCTCATGCATGTCAACGAATTAAAGGTGAAAGCAACATGCGGTATATATAAATTTATTTTAAAGGGATGCAAGAGGAGTATATTATATAGGGTACGATGTGAGACGCCAAATAAATTAGGACGAGCGAACTCCACAAGAAATTATCAGCCGCGAACGTTTCAGGTGACACTTTTTGTTGAGAGGGAATGACAGTTTCTTCGAAGCAACATGACAGATTCTTCGGAGAAGGCATTTTTTGTTTTAAAACTGCTGTAGTTTGAACTTTGCTCACAACTAAAACTGTCATCAAATGACGTTCGCTTGCCACCCCTCTCCCAGCTTTGCTGGGTAACATTACCGCTTAGTTTTTGCTTGTTGGAGGTGTCTTGGTCTAACGTGCATGCATGCAGTAGTAACTTAACTTAAGTAACTAACCATGGAGACCCATATTTGCTGGTTCTAGAAACATTCATTTAGGCCTCCTTTGGTTTCTAGGAATTTTGTAGGAATCCCATAGATAGGATTTGTATAGGAAAATCCTTTAGAGCTCTTTGGTTTGTAGGAATAGAATGCTATTCATATGGAGGAATTCTTCCTATCCTCCACATTTATAGAAAAATAAACATTAGCCTAGACGGGTTGTACATTAACTGGTTGTACATTACTACCTCTGTCCTGGTTTATTGGTCCCCTTCGCATTTTCTGTTAAATTTTGAACTTAGGTTTAACTAACAAAATATTGATGCATGTAACCAAGAATAATATCATTGGAAACTATGTTCAAATATGAATCCGATGATATAATTTTTGTGACATGCATTATTATTTTCTTAGTTAAATCTATGGTCAAAGTTTGACACAAAATATTAAGAGGACCAATAAATCAGGACGGAGGTAGTAAGTAGTGACGATAGACAACCCTAGGTGCAGTGGTGTTTTCATTAAGGAAAGGAACGTGCAAAGGATTCCTACGTCCAAATCAATTACAAAGAAATTGAGACAACCCCCCGGGCGGAGTAAGGTTAAAAAAACTAGAGGGCCAATTATGCCTTTGGCGCAAAGGCCAATTATAACCAAAAAGGTTTTTTTTTTGCAGGTGAACCAAAAAAGGGTTTTTGCTGCGAGGAATTGTAACCAAAAAAGTTAAGCAAGGTATGACCAATATGTTTTATTAAGGACTCGTAAAGCGAACCATGACTATGGATAAGCACAAATACAAGTATACTAACAATCATATACATAACCACATTAACAAACATACCCATAACCACATCAACATGTACATACAGTCGATGCCCTTCGTTGTTATCCAACACATTAAAGATGAGTTTGCTCCGCGAATGCTCGCAAGAGCCGGTAAGCATGCTAGAGGTGTAAGTTAAGTCTCTTGTAAGCCTACGGCCGTGAGCGCATCTGTTTTTAATGCTCTTGCGTGTTCTTCAAAAAATATACATACAGTCCTAACAGTGACACATTGACATACACATAGACATACGCAAACATGCAGTTGTAGGCATAGTAGCTAAGCGCAGACCGTCTAACAAATAGGGATAACTACTCTTGGATCATGGAAAGCGCTTCGTGCTAGCCGCACTTAGCCACGACCTCTAGATCCCGGAGTTTCACCTTTCAGCTGCCGCGGGTAGTCGTGATGAGGACGATGTTCGATAGGATGGCGCCCGTGTGTTCACTGAAGGCCTCGGAGATCAGAAGTAACCCCAACTTAGGTGCAAAAATCAGATTGCAAAAGTGGGTTGGACCTGCATTCTCATGGAAGTGCCCAACGTTATTAGCCGGCCTTCCCCGACGCTTCTCGGAGACGTTGACCTGTACTACAACCTTACCCTTGGATCAGCTGGGCAGAGTATTATCAACAATGACCAACTTGCATATAGACCACTATAATGACGAAGATTAGGCTCAACACACCATTAACCACAACATAAATTGAACTACAGTGTGCAGCACCATAAAACCCATCCTCACACGAACGGACACCCCAACACACATCACCTCGGTGAAGATCAGTGCCCAAGATGTTTTAATCAAATCGTTCTTCTCCCAAAACCAAATTGTCCATCCCTAATCAAACTTAGCCTCTCCGAACCCAATCCTTAATCAACGATCAAATTGATGACGACCCTCCACTGGTATGGTATGAATGCAATTCCGTCGTTCAAAAATGCCTAAAGTTGCAATCGGTCTAAAAAACCTAACCCCTAAATCAAAACTACACAACCGAGAAGCGATTTAGAGTTCGATGTACTTACAACACTTGTTGTAGTTGGCTCGAGTGCTTCCGGGGGTGGAGACGAAGCGGATGGTGACGGGAAAACCCTAGTGGGAATGGCAACATCCCTGCTCTCGGTGTGGTAGATGTTTCCAATGTTGTCGGGGCATCTCAAGTACTCATCACCACAGCCCCAGTGTCGGGCGCCACCCTAATGCACATGGGGATAGACGAGGCCAACATCCTTTATAGCTTACCAGTGACTAGGTGTAAGTGCATCAAGTGCCCCCTTAGTGGTTTTGGAGTATCGATGACAAATAGATTGATGAACTAATGAGTTTGTGAGTATACACAGGAGACAGAGTCCCAGAAGATTTGGTTTAACACATGGAAGACGACCCCTAAAAATGTATGTCTTCAAGTGAAGAAATTGATGGTCAAATTGGTACGGCCTTTGAAGAAATTGAAGTGTGAAGACTTTTTTTCATAGTTTCTTTTCTTCTTCTTTGAGTCTTAGGAAAAACGGTACTGTTAAAGGGGGTCTAGGTGAATCATATTTCACATTTCCAAAGTGATACTCAAACCTATACACAAGCCGCTTCGAGTGAAGCCTTTGGAAATCTCCCGTACAGCTGACACAGTTGACAGTGGCAGTGACGCAGTTCATCTGGCCACTGACGAATTTGGTCATGCTAAGGAGTTAGGAGTTCGCCAATGCGTTCTGCCTAAAAGTGAGGAAATTGAGTGCCTCGACGAATTTGAGAGTTCAACTTCCGACCGTTGCTACGCCACGTGCCAGCTATCAAGTGGATCCTTATCCTCACAACGGTCGAATGAGAGAAGGGCATTTATGACAATTCATGACGGGTTGCCCCTGGCTATAAATAGCGCCCCCACAACCACTTGTTGGTTGGCTGTTCCAAGAGAAACTGACACTTTTCATAAGAGAGCAACCCATCCTCTGACAACTTTGAGAGAATCCTAAGTGAGGAAAAACCCAGAGCCAAAGTGATTGAGCATCACTGAAGAGATTGATCTGTGTGATCCGACGCCTGTTACCTTTGAACACTGTCATTCTTCCAGACGGTTAGGCGTCAAGTTCTGAGTACACCAAGAGTCATTGTGGTGTGCCGGTGAACAAGTCTGTGAAGGTTTTGGAAGTCTACCTTGAAGAATTACCATGAGTGATTGGGCGAGGACTAAGTGACCTTATTATCTCAAGAGGAATACGGTGAGGACTGTGTGTCCTCTGAGTTGCGGCTCGGCCGCCTCAACCAGGCGTACAGTTGATGCAGCAAATGGAACTGGTCTACCAAATACCATTGTCTTCATCGATCCAATCTGGTTTCAAATTCCTGAACCCTCTCTTACTTTATTCCGCTGCTGAAGAACTTGTGATCTTGCTTTGACGAATTTGAACTGAAGAATTTCATCTCACTATCTTTCATTTACTCAGTTCATTTTCTTCATGCATGTATGAATGTATGATTGCATGTTCTTCACTCTTTCGTATCCTGATTGCATGTACTCTGATTCTGTGATGACTTAGTTTCCCTTGTGTTTCTATTTCTTCACTCTGATCTTCGTCAAATTCTTTAGAGTTTGACGAATTTCGACAAATCTCCCATTCACCCCCCTCTAGGAGTAAACCTGTGCTTTCACTAGGCCTCCTTGCATCACAACGGCAAGCTAGTGGTCATGGTTGCCATCGATGACGGGCTGAGGAGAGCCGGCAGGTTCGGTGGCAGAACATCGACGACCATCGGTGGGAACGAGCATTCGGTGAGAGATGGGTGTGAATGGTGGTTTGGGCGGTGAGGGGTGAGCCAGAGGAGTGGTAAGCAATAAATGATGATCACGTCTCTGAAGGAAATATGCCCTAGAGGCAATAATAAAGTTGTTATTAATATTTCCTTATATCATGATAAATATCTATTATTCATGCTAGAATTGTATTAACGGGAAACTCGATACATGTGTGGATACATAGACAAAACACAGTGTCCCTAGTAAGCCTCTACTAGACTAGCTCGTTAATCAAAGATGGTTAAGTTTCCTAACCATAGACATGTGTTGTCATTTGATGAACGGGCACATCATTAGGAGAATGATGTGATGGACAAGACCCATCCGTTAGCTTAGCATAATGATTGTTAAGTTTTATTGCTACTGCTTTCTTCATAACTTATACATATTCCTTTGACTGTGAGATTATGCAACTCCCGAATACCAGAGGAATACCTTGTGTGCTATCAAACATCACAACATAAAAGGGTGATTATAAATATGCTCTACAGGTATCTCCGAAGGTGTTTTGTTGGGTTGGCATAGATCGAGATTTGGATTTGTTACTCCAAGTATCAGAGGTATCTCTGGGCCCTCTCGGCAATGCACATCATTATAAGCCTTGCAAGCAATGTGACTAATGAGTTAGTTGCGGGATGATGCATTACGGAACGATTAAAGAGACTTGCCGGTAACGAGATTGAACTAGGTATGAAAATACCGACGATCGAATCTCGGGCAAGTAACATACCAATGACAAAGGGAATAACGTATGTTGTCATAACGGTTCGAACGATAAAGATATTCGTAGAATATGTGGGAGCCAATATGAGCATCCAGGTTCCGCTATTGGTTATTGACCGGAGAGGTGTCTCGGTCATGTCTACATAGTTCTCGAACCCGTAGGGTCCGCACGCTTAACGTTCGATGACAATTTGTATTATGAGTTATGTGTTTTGGTGACCGAAGTTTGTTCGGAGTCCCGAATGAGATCACAGACATGACGAGGAGTCTCAAAATGTTCGAGAGGCAAAGATTAATATATTGGACGATGATATTCGGACACCGGAATGGTTCCGGAGTGTTTCGGGTATTTTTCGGAGTACCGGGAGGTTACCGGAACCCCCGGAGAAAGTAATGGGCCTACATGGGCCATAGGGGAGAGAGAGGGGAGTCCGCAAGGGGTGTCGCACGCCCCCCTCCCATGGGCTGTCCGAATTGGACAAGGGGAGGGGCGCGGCCCCCCTTTCCTTCCCCCTCTCCCTCTCCTTCCCTTTCCCCCTCCGAAAGAAAGGAAGGGGGCCGACTTGGACTAGGAGTCCTAGTCGGTTTCCCCCCCATGGCGCGCCCCCTAGGGCCGGTGGCCTCCTCCCCTCCTCCTTTATATATGGGGGCAGGGGCACCCAAAAGCACATCAATTGTTCTCTTAGCTGTGTGCGGTGCCCCCCTCCATAGTTTACTCCTCCGGTCATATTGTCGTAGTGCTTAGGCGAAGCCCTGCGCGGATCACATCACCATCACCGTCACCACGCCGTCGTGCTGACTAAACTCTCCCTCGACACTTTGCTGGATCAGGAGTTCGAGGGACGTCATCGAGCTGAACGTGTGCAAAACTTGGAGGTGCCGTACTTTCGGTGCTTGATCGGTTGGATCGCGAAGACGTTCGACTACATCAACCGCGTTAAGCTAACGCTTCTGCTTTCGGTCTACGAGGGTACGTGAACACACTCTCCCCCTCTCGTTGCTATGCATCTCCTAGATAGATCTTGCGTGATCGTAGGATTTTTTTGAAATTGCATGCTATGTTCCCCAACAGTCTCGGCTCCTTGCTTCCCGAGGCGAGGCATACATGCATTTTGCCTTGTTGCTTTCCGAGCTGAGGCGTGCAGGCATGTCCTTATGCACTGACTTCGCTCTACATATGATCCACTCGTGTACGGGTCGTGTTTGTCCTACCCAGGCAGCAGTAACGGGCCAAAGTGTGGCGTTTGGATGGGAATGCAGATGTAGCATGCCACGTTTGGGAGCCGGCCCCTCTTTGGCTTGTGATCATCCTGTCCAGTATTTAGAGAAGGTGTGTCGACTGCAGAACATCCACAAGGCTCCTCGTGGTCCCTCTTCTTTGCACCCTCAATGGACAGTCGGCAAACCATGGGCTTCTCTTTGTAATCTTTCGATACAAATGTTTTCTCGGGAAACGATGGCATGGGTAGTAGGGGTTTATGGGAGTGCTTCCCATTCCATGAAAATCCACTTAGTACGGAGCAAGACGCAACAAAGAGGAAAGTAAATTGTCTGACGGTACTGAAATCCGTCAGTAGCCTCGGTAAGGTGGAGAGCACGACCAGATGTTCCAGATGGGATCACATACAAGGATTTTACCAAGGTTTAGGCCCTCATTGTCGAGGTAAAACTCTGCTCTTACTTTTCTTTGATTGATTGAGGAAAAAACACCTCGTATGAAGGGGTTACTATATGGGTGGACTATTGCTGCCGAGGTGATGACAATGGGTCAGATGATCTAGAACTACCCCCAACCTTGCCTTATATAGAAGGATGAGATCTAGGGTTACATTTTTCCAACCGATCTAGATGGCCGATCGGTTGAGGGGTTCTTGACTTGCCGCCAGGACGAGGAACATTTCAGAAGGTGGACTGATACGTCTCCAACGTATCTATAATTTATGAAGTATTCATGCTATTATATTATCCTTCTAGGATGTTTTATATGCTATTTTATATAATTTTTGGGACTAACCTATTAACCTAGAGCCCAGTGCCAGTTTCTGTTTTTTTCCTTGTTTTTGAGTATCGCAGAAAAGGAAAACCAAACGAAGTCCAATTGACCTGAAACTTGACGGAGCTTATTTTTGGACCAGAAGAAGGCCATGGAGTAAAAGAGTTGGGCCAGAAGAGTCCCGGGCTGCCCACGAGGGTGGGAGGCGCGCCCACCCCCCCTTGGGGCGCCCCCTACCTCGTGGACAGCCCGGAGACCCCCCTGACTTGTTCCCGACGCCAAAACCTCTTATATATACAGAAACCTCCAGAAAATAACCTAGATCGGGAGTTCCGCTGCCGCAAGCCTATGTAGCCACCAAAAACCAATCGGGACCCTGTTCCGGCACCCTGCCGGAGGGGAGATCCCTCACCGGTGGCCATCTTCATCATCCCGACGCTCTCCATGACGAGGAGGGAGTAGTTCACCCTCGGGGCTGAGGGTATGTACCAGTAGCTATGTGTTTGATCTCTCTCTCTCGTGTTCTTGAGGTGGTATGATCTTGATGTATCGCGAGCTTTGCTATTATAGTTGGATCTTATGATGTTTCTCCCCCTCTACTCTCTTTTAATGGATTGAGTTTTCCCTTTGAAGTTATTTTATCGGATTGAGTCTTTAAGGATTTGAGAACACTTGATGTATGTCTTGCATGCGCTTATCTGTGGTGACAATGGGATATTCACGTGATCTACTTGATGTATGTTTTGGTGATCAACTTGCGGGTTCAGTAACATTTTGAACTTATGCATAGGGGTTGGCACACGTTTTCTTCTTGACTCTCCGGTAGAAACTTTGGGGCACTCTTTGAAGCTCTTTGTGTTGGTTGAATAGATGAATCTGAGATTGTGTGATGCATATCGTATAATCATGCCCATGGATATTTGAGGTGACATTGGAGTATCTAGGTGACATTAGGGTTTTGGTTGATATGTGTCTTAAGGTGTTATTCTAGTACAAACTCTTGAATAGATCGATCCGAAAGAATAACTTTGAGGTGGTTTCGTACCCTACAATAATCTCTTCGTTTGTTCTCCGCTATTAGTGACTTTGGAGTGACTCTTTGTTGCATGTTGAGGGATAGTTATATGATCTAATTATGTTATTATTGTTGAGAGAACTTGCACTAGTGAAAGTATGAACCCTAGGCTTTGTTTCAACGCATTGCAATACCGTTTGTGCTCACTTTTATCATTAGTTACCTTGCTGTTTTTATATTTTCAGATTACAAAAACCTATATCTACCATCCATATTGCACTTGTATCACCATCTCTTCGCCGAACTAGTGCACCTATACAATTTACCATTGTATTGGGTGTGTTGGGTACACAAGAGACTCTTTGCTATTTGGTTGCAGGGTTGTTTGAGAGAGACCATCTTCATCCTACGCCTCCCACGGATTGATAAACCTTAGATCATCCACTTGAGGGAAATTTGCTACTGTCCTACAAACCTCTGCACTTGGAGGCCCAACAACATCTACAAGAAGAAGGTTGCGTAGTAGACATCATGGACTCCCTGCAGAACCGAGGGACCTCATTGCTATCATCTTGGGCCATAAGGCCTTCTCATTGACGGCTTCCCGGCATCTATGGCAACCTGATGCAGTACACCGTCAGTGGCCCCTGAACTTGTCTGAAATTTTCCTATGCTTTCTCTTGAACTGCTCCAAGGAAGAAATCCTGGCAGGATTCTCGCGAATAAAATGAGTGGATCAGTCTGGCTTCTAGTTGTCCGGTTTCAGCCAGTCCGTGTTTCTCCTACTCTATATAGTCGAGCTAGTGTTTAAAGCATTGTAGCCCATCTCCCTCTTTCTTTTGAGAGCCCCACTGGAATACCGACCTCCTGGTCACACGAACAATGGGACCGTCCGGGATTAATGCTAGCCTTTGCAGAATTGATGACGCTGGATTTTGGTCATCAGACCCAACAGCATATCCAACCAGACCACGTCACAACTGTCTGATTGTCGGTATCGAGGGGTCATGGCCATTCACATAACTCATGTCCCATCGTTGTCCCCGTCAAAATAGGAGAGCAACCAACTATCCGCGATTCAATGTCTTATGGTGATAATGGTGCCTAGATTCATCGAAGAACGAACCAAGAACCTGAAACCGCACAGAAACATGCAAATAATGAAACCTATCGTAGGGATAAAATGAAAAAACTCATCCTTCAAAGAAGAAGCCTTGATACCCTGCTCGCTTCCAGACAATTGGCCTCCGCTCGATCTGCTACATGGATAGAACAAGCATGCAAAAATAACAACAACTAGACGATCTAAAGGAAAAAACCAAAACAGAAGATAAAAACATGTCATCCCCTGCAAAAAGAAGAATGGCATGCATTGTGACGGTAAGACAGCATGAGGCATTTCCATATGTTGCTTCACAAGGTAGAGATTAAATCAGAGCCTACGAAATTAAACCGACGCGCTGTCAAGAGGCAAAACAATCCAGTCCGACATTTAGGATGGAAAGACGGTCTTAGACAACGAAATAAAATTTCAATCACAATGCGATTCAAACAAAGAGGACTGGGATAGAACACGAAATATACAGGAAAACTTGGGAAGCAAGCAAAAGGGGCAAGAATAGAGGGATAAACAAGCAAAGAAGCGGCTCACCTCAAGCGGCAATATAAGCACCCAACAACGACAAGAAGAAGCTCGTAAGACCCGAGCCACACCCGCAGAGCCTCAGATACCAACAAGAACAAAGGCCACACCAAACGTTAAACAACGCAAGGGAGGAGCTCGAAGAGAACCTCCAGCGGAGCGAAGCTATGGACGGGAGATGTCATTGAACGGTAGGGAGGAGCTCAAACAGAACGTCCGGCGGAGCAAAGCGATAAACGGGCGGCGTCACCGGACAACAGGGAGGCGCTCTAAGAGGACCTCTACAGAGCAAAGCGTGGGATAGATGGTGTCAAACCGCAAGCAAAAGCAAAACGACAAGAAGAAAAGCAAATGAAGAGGGGGGGGGGGAGATAACGACGACAGATAGTCAACCAAACCGACATAACCCACCATACAGGTTGGTGTTGGGGAACGCAGTAATTTCAAAAAAAATCCTACGCACACAAGGTTTATAGTGATGTGCATTACCGAGAGGGCCGAGAGATACCTCTCCGAAACACGGAGTGACAAATCCTAATCTCGATCTATGCCAACCCAACAAACACCATCGGAGACACCTGTCGAGCATCCTTATAATCACCCAGTTACGTTCTGATGTTTGATAGCACACAAGGTGTTCCTCCGGTATTCGGGAGTTGCATAATCTCGTAGTCTGAGGAACATGTATAAGTCATGAAGAAAGCAGTAGCAATGAAATTGTAACGATCATAATGCTAGGCTAACGGATGGGTCTTGTCCATCACATCATTCTCCTAATGATGTGATCACGTTCATCAAATGACAACACATGTCTATGGTTAGGAAACATAACCATCTTTGATAAACGAGCTAGTCAAGTAGAGGCATACTAGGGACACTTTGTTTTGTCTATGTATTCACACATGTACTAAGTTTCTGATTAATACAATTCTAGCATGAATAATAAACATTTATCATGAAATAAGGAAATAAAAAATAACTTTATTATTGCCTCTGGGGCATATTTCCTTCAGTGTCCCACTTTGCACTAGAGTCAATAATCTAGTCCACATCGCCATGTCATTTAACACTAATAGTTCACATCACCATGTGATTAACACCCATAGTTCACATCGCCATGTGACCAACACTCAAAGGGTTTACTAGAGTTAGTAATCTAGTTCACATCGCCATGTGATTAATACCCAAAGAGTACTAAGGTGTGATCATGTTTTGCTTGTGAGAGAGGTTTAGTCAATGGGTCTGCCACATTCAGATCCGTATGTATTTTGCAAATTTCTATGTCTACAATGCTCTGCACGGAGCTACTCTAGCCAAATGCTCCCACTTTCAATATGTATCCAGATCGAGACTCAGAGTCATCCAGATCGATGTCAAAGCTTGCATCGATGGAACTCTTTACGACGAACTCTTTTATCACCTCCATAACCGAGAAATATTTCCTTATTCCTCTAAGGGTAATTTTGACCAATGTCCAGTGATCTACTCCTAGATCATTATTGTACTCCCTTGCCAAACTCAGGGCAGGGTATACAATAGGTCTAGTACATAGCATGGCATACTTTATAGAACCTATGCCTGAGGCATAGGGAATGACTTTCATTCTCTCTCTATCTTCTGCCGTGGTCGGGCTTTGGGTCTTACTCAACTTCACACCTAGCAACACAGGCAAGAACTCCTTCTTTGACTGTTCCATTTTGAACTAGTTCAAAATCTTGTCAAGGTATGTACTCATTGAAAAAACTTATCAAGTGTTTTGATCTATCTCTATAGATCTTGATGCTCAATATGTAAGCAGCTTCACCGAGGTCTTTCTTTGAAAAACTCCTTTCAAACACTCCTTTATGCTTTCCAGAAACTTCTACATCATTTCCGATCAACAATATGTCACACACATATACTTATCAGAAAGGCTGTAGTGCTCCCACTCACTTTCTTGTAAATACAGGCTTCACCGCAAGTCTGTATAAAACTATATGCTTTGATCAACTCATCAAACTGTATATTCCAACTCCGAGATGCTTGCACCAGTCCATAGATGGATCGCTGGAGCTTGCACACTTTGTTAGCACCTTTATGATTGACAAAACCTTCTTGTTGTATCATATACAACTCTTTTTTAAGAAATCCATTAAGGAATGCAGTCTTGACATCCATTTGCCAGATTTCATCAAATGTGGCAATTGCTAACATGATTCGGACAGACTTAAGCATCACTATGAGTGAGAAAATCTCATCATAGTCAACACCTTGAACTTGTCGAAAACCTTTTGCGACAATTCGAGCTTGGTAGATAGTAACGCTACTATTAGTGTCCGTCTTCCTCTTGTAGATCCATTTATTTTCAATGGCTCGCCGATCATCGGGCAAGTCAATCAAAGTCCATACTTTGTTCTCATACATGGATCCCATCTCAGATTTCATGGCCTCAAGCCATCTCGCGGAATCTGGGCTCATCATCGCTTCCTCATAGTTCGTAGGTTCGTCATGGTCAAGTAACATGACCTCCATAACAGGATTACTGTACCACTGTCATGCGGATCTCACTCTGGTTGACCTATGAGGTTCAGTAGTAACTTGACCTGAAGTTTTATGATCATCATCATTAGCTTCCTCACTGATTGGTGTAGGAATCACTGGAACTAATTTCTGTGATGAACTACTTTCCAATTCGGGAGAAGGTACAATTACCTCATCAAGTTCTACTTTCCTCCCACTCACTTCTTTCGAGAGAAACTCCTTCTCTAGAAAGGATCCATTCTTAGCAACGAATATCTTGCCTTCGGATCTGTGATAGAAGGTGTACCCAATAGTCTCCTTTTGGGTATCCTATGAAGTCATATTTCTCCGATTTGGATTCGAGTTTATCAGGTTGAAGCTTTTTCACATAAGCATCGCAGCCCCAAACTGTAAGAAACGACAGCTTAGGTTTCTTGCCAAACCACAGTTCATACAGTGTCATCTCAACGGATTTAGATGGTGCCCTATTTAACGTGAATGCAGCTGTCTTTAATGCATAACCCCAAAACGATAGTGGTAATCGGTAAGAGACATCATAGATCGCACCATATATATCTAATAAAGTGCGGTTACGACGTTCGGACACACCATTACGCTGTGGTGTTCCAGGTGGCGTGAGTTGCGAAACTATTCCGCATTGTTTCAAATGAAGACCAAAATCAAATATTTACCTCCACGATCAGATCGTAGAAACTTTATTTTCTTGTTATATAATTTTCCACTTAACTCTGAAATTCTTTGAACTTTTCAAATGTTTTAGACTTATGTTTCATCGAGTAGATATACCCATATCTGCTCAAATTATCTGTGAAGGTCAGAAAATAACGATACCCGCCGCGAGCCTCAACACTCATCGGACCACATACATCAGTATGTATTATTTCCAATAAGTCAGTTGCTCGCTCCATTGTTCCGGAGAACGGAGTTTTAGTCATCTTGCCCATGAGGCATGGTTCGCAAGCATCAAGTGATTCATAATCAAGTGATTCCAAAAAGCCCATCAGCATGGAGTTTCTTCATGCGCTTTACACCAATATGACCTAAACGACAGTGCCAGAAATAAGTTGCACTATCATTATTAACTTTGCATCTTTTGGCTTCAATATTATGAATATGTGTATCACTACGATCGAGATCCAACAAACCATTTTCATTGGGTGTGTGTGACCATGGAAGGTTTTATTCATGTAAACAGAACACCAATTATTCTCTAACTTAAATGAATAACCGTATTGCAATAAACATGATCAAATCATATTTATGCTCAACGCAAACACCAAATAACATTTATTTAGGTTTCAACACTAATCCCGAAAGTATAGGGAGTGTGCGATGATGATCATATCAATCTTGGAACCACTTCCAACACACATCACACTTCACCCTTTAACTAGTCTTTGTTTATTTTGCAACTCCCGTTTTGAGTTACTACTCTTAGCAACTGAACCAGTATCAAATACCGAGGGGTTGCTATAAACACTAGTAAAGTACACATCAATAACATGTATATCAAATATACCTTTGTTCACTTTGCCATCCTTCTTATCCGCCAAGTATCTAGGGCAGTTCCACTTCCAATGACTATTTCCTTTGCAGTAGAAGCACTCAGTTTCAAGCTTGGGTCTAGCTTTGGGCTTCTTCATAGGAGTGGCAACTTGCTTGCCATTCTTCTTCAAGTTCCCTTTCTATCCCTTGCCCTTTTACTTGAAACTAGTGGTCTTTGTCAACCATCAACACTTGATGCTTTTCATGATTTCTACCTTCGCTGATTTCAGCATCGCAAAGAGCTCGGGAATCGTTTTCGTTATCCCTTACATATTATAGTTCATCACGTAGTTCTAGTAACTTGGTGATAGTGACTAAAGAACTCTGTCAATCACTATCTTATCTGGAAGATTAACTCCCACTTGATTCAAGCGATTGTAGTACCCAGACAATCTGAGCACATGCTCACTAGTTAAGCTATTCTCCTCCATCTTATAGGCAAAGTATTGTCAGAGGTCTCATACCTCTTGACACGGGCATGAGTATGAAATACCAATTTCAACTCTTGGAACATCTTATATGCTCCGTGGCCTTCAAATCATTTTTGAAGTCCCGGTTCTAAGCCATAAAGCATGGTGCACTAAACTATCAAGTAGTCATCATACCGAGCTTGTCAAAACGTTCATAACGTCTGTATCTCCTCCTGCAATAGTTCTGTCACCTAGCGGTGCATCAAGGACATAATTTTTTTGTGCAGCGATGAGGATAATCCTCAAGTTACGGACCCAGTCCATGTAGTTGCTACCATCATCTTTCAACATAGTTTTTCTCTAGGAACATATCAAAAATAAACGGGGAGCTACATCACGAGCTATTGATCTACAACATAGTTATGCAAATACTATCAGGACTAAGTTCATGATAAATTAAAGTTCAATTAATCATATTACTTAAGAACTCCCACTTAGATAGACATCCCTCTAATCATCTAAGTGATCATGTGATTCATATCAACTAAACCATGTCCGATCATCACGTGAGATGGAGTAGTTTTCAATGGTGAACATCACTATGTTGATCATATCTACTATATGACTCACGCTCGACCTTTCGGCCTCAGTGTTCTGAGGCCATATCTGCATATGCTAGGTTCGTCAAGTTTAACCCGAGTATTCTGCGTGTGCAAAACTGGCTTGCACCCGTTGTATGTGAACGTAGAGCTTATCACACCCGATCACCACGTGGGGTCTCGGCACGACGAACTGTCGCAACGGTGCATACTCAGGGAGAACACTTATACCTTGAAATTTAGTGAGAGATCATCTTATAATGCTACCGCCGAACTAAGCAAAATAAGATGCATAAAGGATAAACATCACATGCAATGAATATAAGTGATATGATATGGCCATCATCATCTTGTGCCTTTGATCTCCATCTCCAAAGCACCGTCATGATCACCATCGTCACCGGCTTGACACCTTGATCTCCATCGTAGCATCGTTGTCGTCTCGCCAACTATTGCTTCTACGACTATCGCTACCGCTTAGTGATAAAGTAAAGCAATTACATGGCGATTGCATTTCATACAATAAAGCGACAACCATAAGGCTCCTGCCAGTTGCCGATAACTTTTATAAAACATGATCATCTCATACAACATTTTATATATCATCACGTCTTGACCATATCACATCACAACATGCCCTGCAAAAACAAGTTAGACGTCCTCTACTTTGTTGTTGCAAGTTTTACGTGGCTGCTACGGGCTTAGCAAGAACCGTTCTTACCTACGCATCAAAACCACAACGATTTTTCGTCAAGTGTGCTGTTTTAACCTTCAACAAGGATCGGACGTAGCCACACTCGATTCAACTAAAGCTGGAGAAACAGACACCCACCAGCCACCTGTGTGCGAAGTACGTCGGTAGAACCAGTCTCGCGTAAGTGTACGTGTAATGTCCATCTGGGCCGCTTCATCCAATAATACCGCCGAATCAAAGTATGACATGCTAGTAAGCAGTATGACTATTATCGCCCACAACTCTTTATGTTCTACTCATGCATATAACATCTACGCATAGACCTGGCTCGGATGCCACTGTTGGGAAACGCAGTTATTTCAAAAAAAAAAATCCTACGCACACGCAAGATCCATCTAGGTGATGCATAGCACGAGAGGGGAGAGTGTTGTCCACGTACCCTCGTAGACCGAAAGCAGAAGCGTTATATCTACGCAGTTGATGTAGTCGTACGTCTTCATGATCCGACCGATCCTAGCACCGAACGTACGGCACCTCCGTGTTGAGCACACGTTCAGCTCGATGACGTCCCTCGTACTCTTGATCCAGTTGAGGCCGAGGGAGAGTTCCATCAGCACGACGATGTGGCGACAGTGATGATGAAGTTACCGGCGCAGGGCTTCGCCTAAGCACTACGACGATATGACCGAGGTGGAAATCTGTGGAGGGGGGCACCGCACACGGCTAAACAATGAACTTGTGTGTCTATGGGGTGCCCCCTCCCCCGTATATAAAGGAGTGGAGGAGGGGAGGGGCCGACCCTCTCTATGACGCGCCCTAGGGGAGTCCTACTCCCACCGGGAGTAGGATTCCCCCTTTCCTAGTTAGAGTAGGAGAGGAAGGAAGGAGGAGAGAGGGAGAAGGAAAGGGGGGGCGGCCCCCTTCCCAATTCGGATTGGGATTGGGGGGGGGGGGCGCCCCCACCTTGGCCGCCTCCTCCTCTCTCCCACTAAGGCCCATTAAGGCCCATGTACTCCCCGGGGGGTTCCGGTAACCTCCCGGTACTCTGGTAAATGCCCGAACTCATCCGGAACCATTCCGATGTCCAAACATAGCCATCCAATATATCAATCTTTATGTCTCGACCATTTTGAGACTCCTCTCATGTCCGTGGTCACATCCGGGACTCCGAACAACCTTCGGTACATCAAAACCACATAAACTCATAATACCGATTGTCATCGAACGTTAAGCGTGCGGACCCTACGGGTTCGAGAACTATGTAGACATGGCCGAGACACATCTTCGGTCAATAACCAATAGCAGAACCTGGATGCTCATATTGGCTCCTACATATTCTACAAAGATCTTTATCGATCAAACCGCATAACAACATACGCTGTTCCCTTTGTCATTGGTATGTTACTTGCCCGAGATTCGATCATCGGTATCATCATACCTAGTTCAATCTCGTTACCGGCAAGTCTCTTTACTCGTTCCGTAATGCATCATCCCGCAACTAACTCATTAGTCACATTGCTTGCAAGGCTTATAGTGATGTGCATTACCGAGAGGGCCTAGAGATACCTCTCCGAAACACGGAGTGACAAATCCTAATCTCGATCTATGCCAACCCAACAAACACCATCGGAGACACCTATAGAGCATCTTTATAATCACCCAGTTACGTTGTGACGTTTGATAGCACACAAGGTGTTCCTCCGGTATTCGGGAGTTGCATAATCTCATAATCTGAGGAACATGTATAAGTCATGAAGAAAGCAATAGCAATGAAACTGTAATGATCATAATGCTAAGCTAACGAATGGGTCTTGTCCATCACATCATTCTCCTAATGATGTGATCCCATTCATCAAATGACAACACATGTCTATGGTTAGGAAACATAACCATCTTTGATAAACGAGCTAGTCAAGTAGAGGCATACTAAGGACACTTTTTTTTGTCTATGTATTCACACATGTACTAAGTTTCCGATTAATACAATTCTAGCATGAATAATAAACATTTATCATGAAATAAGGAAATAAATAATAACTTTATTATTGCCTCGAGGGCATATTTCCTTCAGTTGGCCACATGGATACGGGCCTACTAATGGGACACATGAAGGATACGACCACCTTATACCGACCAGGCACAGAAGGGCGGAACCAGAATGGCCACACACAGCCGAGCACAGAGAAGCAACCATCAGACCAGCTGCTATCACTACAAAAAAATACACTTCCGTGATGATACGTGTTTGTCACAGTAGGTCGCGTTTTTTGTCATGCATGTACATCCATGACAAATTTATGACAGAATCAAGATAGTCATACCTGTGCTGTCATAGAAGTGTTCCATGACATTACCAAAATTATCATCACGGAAGTGTCCACTTCCATGACGATAAATCACGCGTCACAGAAGTGCTTTCGTCAAGGGTGACCGACACGTGGCATCCACCGTAACGGAACGCCGTTAAGCTATCGGGTCGGGTTTTGGATCCGATAACCCGTTAACAGCCCCGACCAATGGGGATTTTCCACGTGTAAAATCATCATTGGCTGGAGGAAACACGTGTCGGCTCATCGTTGGGACAGATGTCATCCACTCATTGGACAGAAGGCGCCTATGATACGTCGACACGTGGCACGGCCCAACAGAGGCCCATTCCTGTGAAAAGGCCGGCCCGTTTGACTTGGTCAAAAGGTGGCGGGCCGGCCCATGGAAAGCCTGTTAACGGCCTGTTCGCATATAGCCCATTTACAGCCCGCTAACCCAAGGCCCGTTACGCCCTATCCGAATTAGGCCCAGTAGCGTCATCTGGGCCATCCAATATGATTCCAGCCCGTTTTCACTTCTGGCCCATGTATGGCCCATGACGTCTTTCGGCCCATATGAGGCCCTATGTAACTCTTGGCCTATTAACGGCCCGTGGTGAAACTGGCCCGTAATGAACAGTGTATCACTTTACACCCATTAACGGCCCGTGGTGAAACTGGCCCGTAATGAACAGTGTATCACTTTATACCCATTAACGGCCCGTTATTCCGTTGGGCCGTTTCCAGCCCATGTTATCTTTCGGCCTTCTCAGAGCCCATTTATTCTTGGGCTCATTTCCAGCATTCGTTTACTTACGGCCCGTTACTGTCATTTTCTGCTTGTGGGCCAAATTCAGCCCGTGGTTACAGTCGGCCCGTTTGTGGTCCGTTAATACGTTGGGCCGTTTTCATAGCGTCATCAAATACGGCCTATTAACGATGGCCCGTTATGGTCGGCCCATGAACGGACGATTCCAACTCTAGCCCGTTTACGGCCATAATGCGGTCTGTTTGGCCCATGTTTGGCCAATCGATCATACGGCCCGTATAAGGCCCATTGATGATACGGCCCGCAGAAGGCCCATTGTTTCTACGGCCCGTAGAAGGCCCATTGTTTCTACGGCCCGTAGAAGGCCCACTGTTTCTACGGCCAGTAGGAGGCCCAGTGTCACTACAGTAAATATTAGCCCATGGTTATTGTGGCCTAGTTTTAAAAAATAGGTTATTGCAGCCACTAGCTAACCGCGGAAAAAGAACTGCAATGACTACAAGCAAACAAATAAACAAGACAACAAGGAAATAAATAAGCAAGCAACTAACGCTAGGCTATCACGGCTATTACACATATTACATCCACTGGGCATCAAAGTTCGCCACCAGTGCAAATATAGGGAACAAAGCAGCATATCATATACACTGGTTGTCAAAGTTGGCGACCAGCGCAAATAAACGCCGCAGCAAAACAAATCCAGAACTGAAACCACTTCAGAAGATCTCAAGAAACAATATCCTGGGTACCCATAATGCTGGCAAGATGCTTAGCAAGCTTATTAACTTTCTCTTGTTTGGCGCTTAAATCCTCCAGCGCTTGCTGTTGCACCAGAAAATATGCATCTGAATTCTGCAGGGACTTCCTCAGTCCTTCAGCTTCCTGTCGCAGCACATCTGATCGATGTCTTTCAACTTGAAGTTGAGACTCAAGAAGACGAACTGATTCAGGCAGCGAGTTCGAAGAGCTTGTGCCAGCAGTAGTGGCCAGTAACTCGAACACTACATCAAGACAGGACTTTTGGGTTCCCTCACTGTCGTCAAGATAGTTTTTATCAGCTTTCTTGGAGACCAACAGGGATGTCTCACTATCTTGAACCTTATCTGCATTACTTCCTTTACCATTGGATAACGCGGTACTGTTCTCCAATATTTTGTCCGCATTCTAAAAGAGAAACAAGCAGACACATCACATGTTTACCATGTTGTATATGAAACTCATTTTGGTAAATGAGTTCAGTAGTAAAGTGGACAGGATAACAGCATGAAACAAACATATATCTATGTACCATGGTCACTTTATGGTCTATATCATTCTAGTTTTTGTTGCCAAATCAAGATAGAGACACAGTTCAAATAATATTTGTTCAAGACAAAGCAGAATAGACAGAATATAAGTGTGGGTAACTATAGAGCAATAACAACACTTGTAATGTGCATGACATGAGAACATAACTGTTTATTCAATTGAAACTGAAATCAACATAGAGCAGGTTACAACAGCAAACCAGTTAAAGAAACAGGTTTAAAACATACCTGTTGCGCCATTGGAGTTTCAATTCCATCCTTCAAATTTGAAAATAGTTGGTATGAGTAAATACAGTAATGCAAGAGCAAAGGAGTATGAACCATAGCTACAGAACCTGACCTGAGAACAAATCTTCTTCTCCTTTAAGCGTTGAGTTGGGATTCGGAGTGGTGGTCCTCGTGCTTTGGGCACTGCAGTTCCCTTACTAACTGCTCGTGTTTGGGTGCTCTGTGGTGGAGACGGTGCTGTGTCAACTGGAACTGGGTTACTATCTGCCGGGGTTGGGGTTAGAAGGGGTGTAGCTGGTTCTCTGTCCAACTGGGTAGGGGTACAATCTGCGAGAGTCTGGGTTATGTGTGGTGGATCTGGTCCTTGGGCAAGTACAACCGTGGTTCTATCTGCATCAACTGGTAGCACTATCTTTTCTGAAGACCGTGTTGTTACTCCCTTAGATACTGCCATCACGCTCTCCAATTCAAATGGCTGATAAACAAGAAAAGTAATTGAAAGTATAGACATTGTATGATAGACAGGTGCAATGGATAGTGGGGAATAAAAGAGGGCATGAAATAATTCATATTTATGTTGTCTAACCAAACAGGATAGCATGACACAATTTCACATATATGATGGCTAACTAAACAGGATAGCATGACACAATTTCACATTATGATGGCTAACTAAAAAAGATGGAAAGACATAGTTCAAAATATGAGACTATGTAAACAGGATGACATGACATAACTATATAATGTGTTTATTAAATAGGTTGGCATGCCATAATTCACATACATTCACGGATAGAATGCCATAATTCAAAATATGATGACTGTAAACACTAAACAGGATGAGATGATATAACTATATGATGTCTTTATTAAATGGGTTGCCATGCCATAATTCAGATAGATGATGTGTATGTACTATGTAAACATGATGGCATGATATAATTCAAATATATGATTTATATAGTAAGCAAGTAAGCAGATGGCAATCCATATATGATGTAAAAACTAAGCAATGCAAGACAACATGCATGACATGGGTAATATAACCCTGCCAAGTTTGAGCATAGACCTCAGGGGGGAAATAGGACTGGTCATCAGTCTCTGAATCCTCCTCTGAGGAGCTCTCTGTAACCAGCAAGATGTCTGCTTCAGCAGGTAGCATTGTCTGCTCTGAATACCTTGTTTTCACTCCAGATACTTCCATCACCGCTTCAAATGGCTGATGCACAGGAAGAGTAGTTGAATATACAAACGTTGTCGACAAATGGAACACGTAATACAAAAAAATGATAGCATGATATAATTCACATACATGATGATTGGCTAAACAGCATGGCATTGCATAATTCACATATATAATGCCTTTGCAACAAGATAGCATTGTATAATTCACATATATAATGTCTTGCAACAAGATGGCAATGCATAATTCACATATATGGTAATTAGACACTGAACAGGTGGCATTCACACAAAGCATGTCTAAACTAATCAAATGACATAGCAATGCGAGACACCATACGCACGATATGAGCAACATAACCCTGCCAAGTTAGAGCATACACCTCGGGGGGGGGAATAGGACTGGTCATCTGTCTCTGAATCCTCCTCTGAGGAGCTATCCGTAACCAGCGAGATATGCGCTTCGTCAGATAGCATAGTCTGCTCTGAAGACCTTGTTTTCACTCCAGAATTTGCCATCACCGTGTCAAATGGCTGATGCACACGAAGAGCAGTTGAATGTACTAACATTGTTGACAAATGTAATATGTAACGAAAAAAAGGATGGCCTGATATAATTTACATATAAGATGACTGGCTAAGCAGGATGGCATTGCAAAATTCACATATATGATGCCTGGCTAAACAAGATGGCGTTGCATAATTCACATAAACGATGAATAAACTAAACAGATGGCATTCGCACAAAGGATGTCTAAACTAAGCAGATGACATATTTGATGTATAAAGTAAGCAATGCAAGACACCATATGCATGATATAACCAACATCAGCATGCCAAGTTAGAGCGAAGACCTCAGGGGGTAAATAGGAGTTGTCTTCTCCTTCTGAATCCCCCTCAGAACAGATATCTTCCTCTCGATTACAATCCGAAATGCGTGGAGGGGGGCTGCCTTTGCGCCTACCATGGAGCGACGTCTGCATGAAATTTTATTGCCACGCAAGGCTCGTCTCTTTTGCTCTACATGTTCAGTTCCATTGTTTACAATAACTGTCATGCATAGGAATAAAACATAGTGAGATTATGTAAGGAGTGCATGCAGAAATCCAGAGTGATGGTAGCAACCTGTGGATAGACCCAAAACCAATAATAGCAGGCAGATAATGGCTTCAGTTAAAAAATACAGATAATGGCTTCTTTACTGTTTGTTTCCCACCCAACATGAAACTCATAGTAGACACCGGAGATTAACCAGATAGTAGATAGATACTATTGATAGCGGCCCCGATATGTACCCCACAACCATTTAAAAACTCAAGTTTGACCATTAGTTTGGAGCTGACTCAGAGTCTAATCGGTGAACAGGACGATAAAGTAGCATGTAATATTAAGCGATGCATAACGTAAGCAGACACGAAAGAGTGCGACCTCTCTTGCGGACCCGTGTAGTCCTCGAGGTCATCTGCTCGGTTGATGATGGTAATGCAGTTTTCATGGCTGCCAGCGGCGGGGAAGAAGATCTGAGGCGGCGAAAGACAGTCTGGAGGCCGGATCCCTGCTGTGCTGGACCCTTCTGTCGTTGGAGCAGCTGAGCTGGGGTGGACGACGGCGCAGCAGGAGCGGGACAAACCACGCAAGGTTTTCTTTGACAACTATCTGTAAGAGAAGTAATTCTGTAAGGGCTCGTTTGAATTGGAGGATTCCAACAATGCAGGGATAGGAAATAGACAGGAATAGGATAGGAATGCACGTGCAAAACAGAGAATTTAAAAACACAGGATTTCTGCCAATCTGGGTGTTTGATTCACAACAATTGGAAGATCACAGGATGCAAAGAAGCATGGTGAGATTAAGTCAAACCACAAGAAAATGTACGGTTATAATGCTATTATGCTACTATCTCTTAGTCTTGTGCTTCATGAATAGGAATTTGAAAAGGAGGACAAGTGAAAATTAAAATTCCTACGTTTTTTCTTTCAAGGAGACACTAAAGGAACAAATCCGTGTGCTCAGTGGACAATATATATAACATGTAGAGTAAAAAAGAGATGCAACAAGTGTACAACCTCTTTGGCGAAGCCATGTCGATCTCAGCGTGATTGGGTTGGCCGGTGAGGATGCTCCGGCTGACTTTGCTGTCGGAGGAGGGGAAGAAGATCTTAGGCGTCTGGAGATGGAGCCCGAGGTACTGCTCCGCTGTGATGGAGGGTTTCGTCGTTGGAGCAGCTCCGGTGAGTTGTACGACGCCGAGGCTGAAGCAGGACAAGAGAGACAACGAACAACGTTAACCTGAGTGGAATTCTAATAGCATCTCCAATACATGACGTAAAATACATAACCACAAAGTGCTAGATGTAAAATACATCAGCCGCTCATCTCTGAACTTAACTGTCGAAACTGAACTTAACTGTCGAAACTGAACTTAACTGTCGAAACTGAATTTTGCTGTCGAAACTGAATTTTGCTGTCGAAACTGAACGCACTAGCAAGGTGAGGCTACACGTCGGTCGACTGACTTTTTCATCTCTGGTCAGTCGATTTTGCAGCCGTTGGATACGAAATCAAGGGCCTGCGGTTCATCTTCAACCTCCACCCCCCTGAGCCGCCAGCCACCACCGGCCAAACAGCAGCCCCCCGCCGCCCGCGGCCGGCGGTGCGCCGCCCCGCCCGCCCCGAAAACACTCCCCACCGCCGGTCCGCCGCCGCCCCGGCCATCCCTCTAGGCCCCCCCGTGCCGAGCTTTTTCTCCGGCGATCCCCACGCCACCGCCCCGCCAACGCCCCGCCACCGCCGGCGACCACCGCCCCCATCCTGAACCCTAAGATAGATAGTGGGGTACCTCTCCGGCGAGCCCCCCTCCCCGCTGCGGCTGGTTCTTCCTTCACCCCGGCGAGCCCCCCCACCCCCTGAAAATCGACTGACCCAAAAGTCGATTCAGTCGACTGAAGTGTAGCTAAATCGGAGCAGCATCGCAAGCAAGAGCAAGAGCGAGAGCAGCAGCGCGAGCAAGAGCAATAGCAAGAGCAGACCAGGCAGGGGACCGAGAGCAAGAGCAGAGCAGCAGCGCGAGCGAGAGCTAAAGCAGCAGCAGCTCCTACTGATGTGGACGTCGCCGCCGAGGGAGCGACGCCGTGGAGGAAGTGGCCGGCGACGCCGCCGTGGATGGAGCCGCGCCGTGTCGGCTCGGGACCGAGCGCCGGCAGCACCGTGAGATCGAATCAAGAAGAAAATGCGGCGATTAGTGTACAACCTCTTTGGTGGCGCCGATTAGGCCGCAGCTTCATCCGAGGAAACGGTGATGATGATGCTCTTCCGGTGGTGCAGGTGAAGACGGCGGTGTGGGAATGGAGGTGGCGCGAAAGACGAGGGGAACGTCGGGGCAGCTCCTTGGAGGTGGAGGACGGGGTGGCTGAACCGGCGGGACGATGAGATCGACGACGGATCCTCATCCGGTACGGTGGATGAGGGACGTCGAGGTGTTGCTGTGGACGACGTCGTCGGGGAAGAGGCTCCGGCTGGGTGGCGGACGGAGCAGGGTGTGGGGTTTCGTCGCGGGTTTTCGCGGCCTCGGTGTACGAATGGGTGGGCGGATGGGATGGCAGTGGGGAACCATGGCTTAGAGACGCGCTTGTCCGAAATGTGGGGTAAGTTACGAAAGTACCCCCACCGATTTGAGGCGGTTCTTTCGGTTCAGGGGTACCACGGGCATTTCGCGTGTCGGGATTTCACAGGAGGTGGGAGTTTTCGCGCGCGTTGTAATTTCGGAATAGCAAGGCGCGGGTTGAGATGGAGGGAGTTGTCGGAGCACAACGAGACAAAGATATATCTTAAATATTTCGGGCTAACAAGGCGCGGGTTGAAATTTCCGGACAAGCCTAACGTGTACTGTACCAAATCAATGCGCACTACAAATGTCATTCAAAACTTTGAATTCATGTTATGTTCAATTAAAATATTTCGCTACGTGTATAATGCATGCAACCTACTACTCAAATGAACGTTTTAGTGCATTCCAAACGTATATACTACCGCTTCAATATGAACTAAATTTGAATTCGTTTCTCTATTTGAATAAGATCTACAGTAATGATTGTTGTGAAGTCAAAGCATTTGAATTCGTTTCTCTGTTTTAATAAGATCTACAATCATCATTATTGTCAAGTTAAACCATCGTTTGTGTATTATCTTCACAGCACACCACATGATTAGTCTCGAGTTACATATGAACTATGTGTACTATATGAACTCGAACTAGATTTTTTGAATCCACTTTATTTTGATTTCAAATCACATTACATTTCTAGCTCTAGCTAGATCTTCATAATCTAAACCATGTCTCATATGTATAATGTGTTTATCACATTATGTATGGTGCCCCGCCCCCTACGCCTACAAGTATTTAGATGTGAGTTGCAAACACCACACATTACCACAAATTCAAATAAAATGTGAGAATGTTCGATATATAGTATTGTTTAGATTGTTCGATATTTAGTTGTAAGCTGCAAACGCCA
Organism: Triticum aestivum; assembly: GCF_018294505.1. NCBI lineage: Eukaryota > Viridiplantae > Streptophyta > Magnoliopsida > Poales > Poaceae > Triticum > Triticum aestivum. The sequence goes on along the minus strand of NC_057796.1, from coordinate 326,195,281 downwards.
CACATTATCACAAATTCAAATAAAATGTGAGATTGTTTGATGTATAGTATGGTTTAGATTGTTCGGCATTTAGCTGTGAGTTGCAAACGCCATGCATTATCACATTATGGTATAACATGTGCACAGCACGTGTATCACCGCTATATTCATGCATGCAATGTTTAAAACACTATGATCTCCTATTCAAATATATGAATCCGCTTTCATATCAAATTATGATCTTTGTTAGTCTCTTACACCCACACAATCCTCTAACCTTTGTAGCTACCACTAACTTTCTCTCGTGCATGCACACGCCCTCCTCGCCCTCCCCCTCCCTCGGCATTCTATCCACCGGGCACATTCATTTTTTCTTTAGGTCGTTCTCCCAGAGTCTCCACAACTCCTTTCCGACACACACCGATCGATAAACCTCTCCAGCGATGCCTGCCTACAACATACACACACACCTTCAATCTCCTCCTTTATGTGTCCTTGCCTCGTGTCTCTCATACGGTCAGACACACGTGTAAACTCTCGCCCCTCTTTTCATCGATCTCACAACCGCACACTCCTCCCCCTATCTAGCTAGTAGTTGGGCCTCTCGCACCACCTCCTAGCTCCATTCTCTCTGTCTATCCGTCTCGCTGGGCCTTATTTGCCTCTAACAAATGGACGTACACCGACCGATCTCTCGCTATACATATAGCTAGCTAGGTCCTTATAACTCGTTTTTACCCACACGTCAATCGATCTACCTCATTAGTTGTGTCTCTCCCTTCCTCCGACAAACAACAATTGATCTACCGATCTAGTTAGGTTTGCTTACCAAACACATGGTTCCCCTTCATCATCCATGGATGCGTCCCGACAGATCTATCACGCACAGGCACACACAGAAACACATCCCCACTCTTATTGATAACATTGCAGTTCCACCCTCAGTTTGTCTAGTAGGCCTCTCCCACCATCTTCGAGAAGCAACTCCATCACCCATCCAGCACTCTACCCCTCTCCCTCCCTCTCCCTCCCTCTCTCTCTCTCTCTCTCTCTGTCCCATCATATTTCCCGTCCTTCAGTTATGTATGGATGTCGACCGATCTCCCTCAAGACATAGCTGGGTCTCTCCTTCTCAACACATATACGAGTCGTTCTACCTCTATAGTTAGGCCTCTGCCTACCCCTCCCCCACCCCCTCCCCCCACACACACCGATACATCGAGCGCTCTAGTCATGTCTCCCTGCCACACACAAACTTGACATGTGCCCTCTAACGTTCCGGTAGGCCAGTCGCCCTATATCTTTGACTTGCACACACACACAATTTCGATGGCTCTCTTCATCGATCTCGCACCCACCCACTTGATCCTCTCTTCGACTCTATCGATAGCTATGACCCCTCCCTCTCTTCTCGTGGATTGCCCGACCCTCTATGTATGATATGGATAGGCCTCCATTTCACACACATTGCATGCAAAATTTTGTTTGAGATGTCATCGACACATATTCCCACAAATAATTCACGAAATCAACCCCCCACCCCACCCCCACCCCAAAACAAAAAACACTCACGAACGCGGTTTGTATCTCTCACACACACCCACGTAGGTGGGGGACGTGCACGAAGAGAAGAGGTGCATGCACGGCGCACGTACTCCCGTCTCTTTCCCAACCACACCCGCGCGGGTACACGGTGGAGCTCATTTCTGTACGAAAAAGGCAGCCCACGTGGTAATTTGGCACGTGTACTGGTTGTCCACTTGGTGGAGGGAGGATCGTCTACCACGGGTGAACAAACAAATTGCGACTTGACGTGTTATGTTAAAAAAAGAGGCAAACCATGTGGGGCCTACCTTAGAGGCAAGGCTCTATACACTGGAGTACTTTTGATGTGTCCCGTCAACTCGCAGAACGAGGAGAAGCTTGCTTAGTACGCCGTCTCCCCCGCCCACGGGCGCGGTGGCTCGCAGGATGAGGTGAAGCTTGCTCCGCCTTACGCCCGCTCCCTCGCCCATGCGCGCGGTGGCTCGCAGGACGAGGAGAAAAATTTACTACTCCCTCCGTTTACTCCTCGTCCCTACTACCTTGGTTATAGAGATTATATCATATTGTTTGGAATATATATGTCCTTTAGTAGATTTCAATATGAACTACTAGTACATACTCCAAACACTGATGTATATAGACGTATTTTAGAGTGTAGATTCACTCATTTTGCTCCGTATGTAGCACTCTCCCTCGCCCCTCGACCCTCGCCCACGTGGTGGACGTGCAGCAATTCATTCGGTCTCATATAGCCAGAACGATATATACTGCACTACCATTATTGCTCGACTTCCCGAAGAGGCGAAGAGCCAATCGCAAGGTTAATATTTTGGAGATGCCAAGCGCAAGGTTATAGGAGAACGAGTAGTAGGTGCCGCGTCATTTATAAATAAAGTTTTTTTTCTTCAGTGGCACGTACGCAATATGATAGGTTCATATGGAGAGAAAAGGAAACCGCTCCACTATATACATAGTCAGGACGGGCCAGCCTACACGGTTGCTTGCTGGGGTTGCTCTCTTCACACTCTCTCGCACAAAACGACTGTGGCCACATCTCTAACATCCCGGCGGATCACGTCCGCTTGGGGAAGGGGTGGATGCTTAGTGTAGATGCGGTGGCCGTCGCCGACGGCGAAAACCCACTGTCGGCACGTCCCGATCAGGGGTCCCCGCCGTTCTCTCTCACAAAGCCGGTGAGGTTGCCTTCGTCCCTTGCTCACTGCCGCGACGTGGGCAGTTGCCGCCTCCCGCCGCCCTCCTCAAGGTTGAGCTACGTCCCTCAGGTACAACTCCCTTTACAGCCGGCTTGCACCACTGCTCCAGCTGCCCACATCACTCCCTGTGGATATTTCTCTACTTCTTTGCCCCGCACATACCTCTACTGGCTTCTACGTACTGTATTTGTGATGAGTTTATGTCTCATCAACTAGTCCCAGTAATCTTATTCTAATCACGCTTCTTCAATTTCTTTGCCACAGGGATGCTCATCTCGATTTTGGTGAAACTGCACAAAATGATCCGATGGTCAAAAGGTTGCAAACTTCATTTATTAGGAAGCTCGAACGTTGCCAGCAAATTGAAGCCTGGTCAGGGTTCACGGTTCAAGGGCTAGGGACTGCATGGATCGTTTTTTTCTTTAGCTGCCTCTGTTCCAAAATAAGTGTCAACTTTAGTAGTAGTACAACTTTGTACTAAAGTTTGCACAAAGTTGAGACACTTATTTTGGAACGGAGGGAGTACATATTTGCTATGATCTGTCAATCATTGAGATGCAATAGCATGCATGTTAGTCTCCTTTGTATTTGATGAAATGTTGCAACGGGCAACCTTGGACGCAAGATACATGTAACAGAAGCTGGAAGCTTCATAGCATTGTACAAATTTATCTCGCTGATAAATTACAGTACGTACTATACTAGTACTTCCTCCGTTCCTAAATATAAGTCTTTGTAGAGATTTCACCATGAACCACATGCGGATGTATATAGATGCATTTTAAGTGTAGATTCATTCATTTTGTTCCGTATGTAGTGGAATCTCTACAAAGACTTATCTACTAGTAATAGCTAGCCCCCACTACTAGGAATTCTCTATCCTCTCCTTGAGCCACATCATCAAAATTGATGTAGCCGTTAGATGAAGTAAATCAGTCCATAATAGCCGTCTGATCTAGACGTTGAGAGGCTCCGCACTAAGCCACATGCAAGCATGCAGAAATACCGTGGCACATGCATGTGAGTGGGTTTTAAATCACATCAACATGTCTGCATGCAAGCATGCACCGGTAGCATGCATGTAAGTGAGCTTTTAAGTCCCATTAACATGTCAAAAAGAAAAATATAATCCCATTATGCAGTAGGAGTTGGCTGATCTTTTTTCCTTACGTGGGATGATCTAAATGATGATGGGAGTTTATTTAGTTTGGCTACCACATTTGTCATGCGGTTATAGAGTTTTTTTAGTTCTATGAAATCGATAATTTTGCGCAGAGAGATATACCGCTGTTCCGCGGCAACGCGCGGGGACTCATCTAGTAATATTTAGGAACGGAGGGAGTACTATGTAAAGAGTTAGGTGTCGCACGGTGATAGTGTGAGGTGGGCCATGTAATCACTGAGCCTGTGTGTTTTCACTGCTCTTGCACGCCTCCGCTGTAAGAATGGAGAAAATTGTAATCTAGTAGTAGTACCTCCTTTCGCCGAAAGCGTGGGACATCCAGCAGTCCTACCACCTCAGTAATAAAGACCAATGAGCCGTCAAATCACATAGACCCAGCAGTAAGTTGGACGGACGAAGCAACCATCACTCTTGCGCCAGTGAGAGGTCGCGTCCGCTCTGCCCGGGCATGAATGCGGCACCGATTCTTTGGAGCGGCGCTGACCGTTTCGGGCGGGAAGCGCGCGCGGGCGATGGAGGGGCTTTGGGTGGGCCAGGCTGGTCAGGAGCGGGCGTGGCAGCTGTCCACATGTCCCTACCGGACACGCCCGGAAACGAGAGGATGCACCGACTCTCGCGGCTAAAATCGTACTACACTACACAACATCTCTCTGTAGGAGTAGGTCGATCTGTCGCTCTCTCTAACACACACATGCTGTTAAACACACACACACACACGCACACGCACCTTGGTCCCGTTGCACCTTCTAACGTGACTTATTACACCTAGACGGAGGGAGTAGTAAGTATACGAGATACGGTGGCACACTGACTTAAGTCGAATACAAGTGCCCAAAATTTGTGTGCATGTTATAATAAGGATTCACTTAAAATAGTACGTGAGCGAACAGAGGGATCAATTGGACAGTGTTCCCGAGCAGTAGCGAGATGTGTGAGGTAAGATACACCGCTGGCGCTTTTAATTTTTCTTATTAATTTGTTTGTTTCACCCTCTGACTGGTGGGACCCAACGTACTACGTGGAGAGAGGTAAGGTGACTAAGGCTGCATTATTTCTGCACCACTGTGGATAGTCTTACCACCAAAGCCACATGACACGATTATGATTGAAATCCCAATGACTCCCACACACACAAAAAAACACGGCATGCTTGTCACACGAATGCAGGAATGTATAAAAGGTTATTTCCCTCTCGTTGAACATAACGGGAGGGTTGTGTAGCTGGTTAGCCTGTTCGCTCATCAAACTTGAGGTCTCGGGTGGATTCTTTGACTGGTCAAAATGTTTTCTAGGGTTTGCACGCTTCACACTCTCTCTCCAGTATATATATACACGCTGGAGCCTCAGCGCTTGTAGTTGCTCTCTTCACACTCTCTCGCCCTCTCCCGCTGGAGCCTCAGCGCTTGTAGTTGCTCTCTTCACACTCTCTCGCCCTCTCCAGATCTAAACAAGACTTCGTTGGCCTCTCTCTCCCCTCACTGCTGCTCAAAGAGCCGGCAGGATCCGTCCGCCGGGAAGGGAAGGAGGCTTAACGCTGTCGCCGTCGGCGAGGGACTACCGGCGCAGCTGTTCACTTTCCACCCAGCGGCGGCGCGGGAGGGCCTCCGACCCCTTCTTCTTCGCCGCCGTCCCGTCGCCCACCGAACCACGCCCCAAGAACCTTAAGGTATAATTTACTTACTCCACATGCATTGCTCTAGCTGCATGTATACCATGAATCTAGGACGTGGTTCAAAGAGGAAAGGAGTGGGGGAAAGTAGTGGGAAAAGTTGTATATAGCATGAATCTAGGACGTGGTTCAAAGAGGAAATGAAGGGGGAAAGTTGTATAGCATGAATCTAGGACGTGGTTCAAAGAGGAAAGGAATGGGGGAAAGTAGTGGGGAAAGTTGTATCGCATAAATCTAGGACGTGGTTCAAAGAGGAAAGGAAGGGGCGAAAGTACTAGTTCAAAAAGGAAAGGAAGGGACAAGGCTGTAGAGTTTGAGCAGGACTAGATTTGCTGCGCTCACATAGGGAAAGGTGTCTAAAGATAACAAAACTGGGACCAACACAAATATGCTCCTTGGTTGTTTGTTCTTTGTTGCAACAGACTGTGCATGACCACAGTACATCGGTAGATGCACATGGTGCTGGTGCGTCCACTGTCCCGTGCAACTCATTAGCTGTTGTTAATCTAAGGCCCTGTTTGGTTAAAAACTCCCTAGTCCCTACCTGCTTGGTTCCAGGGACTAAACATGGACTAGAGGTTATTAAATGACATGCTAAAAGACCATGTTACCCCTAGTAATGAACTAATAGAGACAAGGTGCGATGCGTGGCAGGGGCAACTGTTGGAAAAAGTCCCAAAAAGACTCCCTCGGGGTCTTCTTTCTTTAGTCCCAAATGCCCACTTTTAGTCCCTAAAAGTCCCTCCTGTTTGGTTTAGATGGGACTGACACGGAGTTTTTTTAGTCCCTACACCAAAATGTCCCTGTAAACAAACACCCTCTAATAATGCCGCTGGAAAATTGATGCAATGCCACAGTTAAAAGCAAATTACATGTTTAACGAATTTTATTGTTAATATAATCTCTATGTTAATATTAATCAATGCCACCGTTTGAGAAATGCTACTGTCTTGCTTTCTTTCCCATTTAGATAAGGTAGATGCTTCTTTTTGTTGGCTTCTGTGTCATCCACCGTTATTGACCACTAATTGTTTCCTTTGCACCTCTGTGTAAACAGGGTTATCTACTTCACCTCGTTGCCATTGTGACCTTTTGTTGCACTGCACAAAACACTTTTGTTTTAAGAGTGTTTTGTGCAGTTCAACCAAAATGTCACACCGACAACGTTGCTTGATTGCTTGATCTTAGTGGAACTGCACAAGAGGAGATCTTACTTCCTATCCGTTAAGGCGAATTTGGTTCAGATCTTCTTCTTGTGAGTTGTTTGAATTCCGCATCATGAGAGGTCAGTACTAGCCTTCTTTCACATGATTCTGCAGTGTGCTTTCATATGTTGTGCTACTTGTACGATAATGTTGCTTGATTTTAGTGAACTGCACAAATGGAGACAAGACTTCCAATCTGTATGTGCACCGTAATATCCCATTGAGGTAAGATAAGGATATTTCACAACTGCTGGCCTGTATTTTGCCACTTTCATCAGAAAATTAAGTTTAGTACTATACTTGTGCTCCCTAATTGACATGCCAAATCTTACATTGAAGGCGAAGCTTGTCTGTTATTGAACCAAGTGATGAAGGGGAAGAACAAGCGGAAGAAAAACAAAAATCAACTCCCGGTGCTGTAATGAAGCACTGGAACTGTGATGACACAAGTAATGATATAGTTTTGCATCTTAATTTATTGCTATGGCTGGAACGAGCAATTGTTTTGCCACTGATTTGATGCCACTCTTAATGTAATATGTAATTATCTCTACTTGTGCAAACAGGGATCTTCTTTGAAGATACCATATATTTTAGTGGAACTGCACAAGAAGATGTTGGAAACATTAAACTAATCGAGGAGTATATAGTAAGCATGGCCACCACCGTAGATAGCAACAGATGGTTCCGGAGAAGTGCTTCATCTGTATGCTCTACACAATAAGCCTCCTGACAAAGGTTGGTACTCGCCCACTGATTTCATCCATATGATTGAGCTTTGTCATCTCTATTGGTGTTGTGCTACTGTTTAGATACTGTCATGAAAAAGTGGTATTGTCCTTGAGAAGTGCTTCATCTGTGCTGTTTTAAATATTTCCTTTCCTTTTTTTCGAGCAAACAGGGATGCTAGCATTTAGTAGTCCTCTTGTCTTTGCACAACAGGATCATCTTCCTCTGAAGAAGAATATGGAGTACGTGAAGTGACTAGTTCCGATTATGCCAGGATGAAGAAGCCCTGTCTATCTTCTCATCAGAAGGAGCAGTTGAAGGATGGTTACATTACTCCCCACAAGACCAAACTAACTTCAGCTCAGAAGGACTGACAAATCTCCATTTTTTTGCTGTGATGCGCGAGTACAATGTTGTTCTAGGATTCTTTCTGGTGAGTTCCATTTTTCTAAAAGTGTGCTCTACATGGACCATGTATGTGCCTGTTGAAACTGTCAATTCATAGTACAGTTTGCTTTATACTAATCACTTTTTTGTATTTGTGCAAACAGGGGTGCTCAGCTTGATTTCAATGGGAACTGCACAAAATGTTCATGAATACATCGAATCATTCATTTCCACCACAAGAAAGGAGGTGCCGATAAGTTCAAGGCGTTGCAACATATAAGGGCGAAATCATACAAGCTACGCGCGAATTTGGTTGATTTTGGTGGAACTGCACAAAAAGAACAGCTGGTTTATTTAGCACGAGGTGCCATGTCAATGTCCGAACTGATGGCAAACCCTGCCCATTCCACAATCGTAGGCATTTGATATTTTGGAATGGGACAACCTTGTCAAATTTTGCTCATTGATTTTAGCAAGACATGCGTTTGATATTTTCGAATGGGACGCCCTTTGCTGTCAGCAGCGTCGATCAATTTTTTCTTTATTCTTTAGTTGTGAAGTAAATATTGCCTCTGACATGTGAGTCGCTGAGATGCATAATCATCGATTGTTTTGAATGTTCTCTATGAATTGCCAGGCCTGTGTGTTTGATTGCAATGTACAGAAACGCTAAAAAGCTGCTCAAACTCTTTGTACTCCTTCTGTTCCTTTTTACTTCGCACATTGTGAAAGTGCATACTTTTTTGTATAAGATTGGTCAAAGTAGAGATACTTTGACTGCAGACAAAACTTGTATGCAGACTAGAAAGGACCGGAGGGAGTACATGTGAAACTGCTGCAAACGAGGTGATCACCCTGGGAATAATGCTAGTACGTATTGTTTTGCATGTTCATCCAATGCCAGTGATACAGGAATTCGAACTAATCGAAATAAATTCATTCATACACGGTCGGATTTCATATAAACATGCCGGATTTCATTACATTTCATACATTCTTCAACTAAAAAGGGGTGCGCTGGAGGTATAATTAATTAACCGAAGCTACCCACCTGTGTCCCGCTGAGCCGAACAGAAGCTTCAGTGACTTAACTGCAGGTGCAGTTGCGTAACTGACATGTGGCCTGTTGGGCCCACGTGTCAGTCAGCCAACTGCACCAGCAGTTAAGTAGAAGCAGCGTTCTTCTCCAGCGCAGCTCTCCGACTCCACGTCGCCGCCAAGAAGCTAACCGGCCGTCAATGGTCAACCCGCCTAGCTTGGCTTCAACCGGAGGGTAGCAGCGGTGGCCTTACTTGGACCCGAGCGGCGGCGACCTACCGTGTTCTACTCTTCCTCGTTTTCTGTGTGGCGCGGCCTCGTTGGCAGCGGGGCGGGGCCTCGGCGGAGCCGGCGATGTCCTCTGTCTCGTTGCCGGCGGGCGGCGCCTCAGCGGAGCGGTGGAAATCCTCCCCCACGTTGCCGGCAGGGTGGGGCCTCGGCTGAGCCGGCGATGTCCTCTGCCTCGTTGTTGGCGGGGCGGGGCCTCGGCGGAGCCGGCGGTGTCCTCTGCCTCGTTGTTGGCGCCGCGGGGCCTCGGCGGAGCAGGGCCTCGTCGACGCCAGCGGAGCGGGGACTCGTCGGAGCCGGCATTGTCCTCTGCCTCGTCCTCGGTCTCGCCAAACAGCGCCTCGCCCGCTTCATCGCCCTCTTTGCTAGCCTCTTTGTAGGCGGCCGCAGCCTCCGCCACCCGCATGCGGTACCGCCAGCGCTCGAGGCGGCCCTTGCGGGCGGAGCGGTACGAGTCGAGCAGCGCCTCCTGCTCCGCCCGCTCCGCGGCGATCTGCTCCTCCGCCTGCAGGTGCTCCTGGAGGAGATGGTGGTTGTAGGCGGCGTCGGCCTGCGCCTCCCGGAACTGCTCCTCACGCATCTGCCTCACCCTGTCCATATATTGGGCACGGGCCTCGCCGATGGTCATGGTGCAATGCACCGGCGAGGATGGCGCGGAGGAGGGGGTTGGCGCCGGATCGTCGACTACCATGTTCTCCATTGGGACGTCGTCGTCCTCCGGCTGCCTGCCGGCCAGCCGGTCGGCAGCAATGGCTGCCATCTCCTTGTGGTCCGTCGTCCGCCCGTCCCGAAGAGCGCTGGAGCGCGAGGAAGCCATGGTGGGCAGTAGTGGTGTGGACAGGAGAAAGGGAACGGATGCGGATGACTGCGGCTATGGCCGGCGCAGCAGTTTATATAGCAATGGTGGGCGGGCGGAGGGACGGACGTGTGGCGCCGGAGTAGCCGCCTCGGCAACCGCGTATCATTAATGTGGGCGGCAGATGGACGGACGGACGACACTTGTGTCGTTTGAAGGCGGAGCAATCGCCTGCACCGGGAAGCGGGGCGGGCGGCGCTGACTGTTTCGCGCGGAAAGCGCGCGCGGGCGAGGAGATGACTTTACTTGGAGAGGATGACAATGGGGACCCACCAGGTCCATAGCCTCACGTACGCAAGTGCCTCCTTATTATATATATATATATAACTATAATTTATTTTGCTTCCTCCTGGTTTCCTGACATCACGGTCCCACACCATTGTCAACCTATGTAGTAGTCAATAAACGAGAGAATTGCACAAGAAGCGGCCGACAGCTGGGACCAAGCAGCTCGAGCAGTATTTGTGTTTTTGAGGTGTGAGCACTGCAGAGTTTTTCGATGTTTAGCCCAGATATTAATTTTTCTCCTCTGAACAACAACGAAAACATCGCTGCAGGTATTAACTGGGCGGGCTGTGGCCCGTCTAGCCCAGGCCAGATATCCAGCCCAGATATTAATTTTTTCAAGCTGAAAATGGCTAGCCCAGCTATACTTTTTTTAGGAATACCCAGGCAAGGTCAAGTTGTTATTCTCCGCCCCGCTGGGCTGCAAATCTTTCCTAGGAGGGATGCATTAGGCTTAACAAGAAAATGGGCTTTAAGAAATAATAAATGGGATGTAATTATAAAAACTGGGCAGTAACTATAAAAAATGCACCAAACACGTGATTACTTTATAAAATATTATTTTTGGATATTGAAAATTTTAATTTCATTAATTGTTGCGAGCGCAATGTTTCGTTGGATTTTTACGTAATATAAATTTATATTGAAATTGTATTTAATCTGACTAGAAATTTCGGGATAAAAATATTTCGGATCCCATCAAAATGTGGGAAATTTTATTGAATTCTGTTTTGAACGGTTGGTTGAAATGGGCTGTACTTTTAACAAACTGTAAATGGGCTGTAGTAAATTCCATTAGAATTCAAAAATGGGCTACACATTCTTACAAATCTCAAATGGGCTATAAGTTCTCTGCCACACACTTCTGGCCTTACTAAGTTGACGCGTCCCCTAAAAAAACAGAGTTGACGCGTATGCAAGGCTTTGTCAACTTATAGTCAACACACGGTTCTAGCAGCAGTGGCCGTTGGATGTCCATCCAACGGATGCCGTGCTTCTTCTTCAATCTCGGATATTCTAGCTTCACCCGCCCAAAAAATGATTCCTCCCCCTGACATCTGGGGCGCACCGTTTCGGAAGCTGACCTGTGGGCCTACTAAGTTGACGTACCAAGGGCTTTGTCAACTTAGTCAATATAAACGATTCTAGCTGCAGTGACCGTACGATGTCCATCCAACGGTCGTCGTGCTTCTTCAACCTCTGGTCTTCTTGCTCCAGCCGCCCAAAGCAGCGCCGGTCGTGCCGCCTGCTCCTGCCTCCCGTGGCCGGCTGTGCTGCCGCGGAGGCCTCACCGCCCCCTACTACTCCCACCGCTGGCCAGGCCATCCCTCCACTCACCCACACCCCCTGTTATTCTGCGGCGACGGCAGCGCAGCCGAACCAGTGAACCCTCGTACTCCTCTCCGCGTGTGCATCCACTGCCGCGTCTTCCCCGGCTCCGCGTCGTCCCCTTCCTAGGCCTCGCCGTCGTCCACCGCCCTGGTGCTCTCGGCGCGGCGTGGTCAACGTGGTCAAGGAACGACTTCCATCGGACGTGGACTGTACGTGGAGAGGCTGACAGCTGGGTCCACGGCAGCCGCAAGGAAGTGCCTCCTTATTACGCGGAAAATAATTATTCCTCCACCTGACAGCGGGGACCCACCGGACGGGCCACCAGTATTTTGCGAAAAAATCGTTTCCCCCTGACTGCTGGGACCCACCGGACGGGCCACCGTATTTCGCGAAAAAAACGTTCCCCCCGCTGTCAGCTCGGACCCACCGGAAGTGCCTCCTTATTACGCACAAAAAAATGAATACTCCCCCGGCTAGCTGGGACCCACCTTGGTGGGAGGCTGACTTGTGGGCCTACTAAGTTGACGGGGACGAAGGGCTTTGTCAACTTAGTCAATATGAACGATTCTAGCTCCAGTGACCGTACGATGTCCATCCAACGGCCGTAGTGCTTCTTCAACCTCTGGTCTTCTTGCTCCAGCCGCCCAAAGCAGCGCCGGTCGTGCCGCATGCTCCTGCCTCCCGTGGCCGGCTGTGCTGCCGCAGAGGCCTCACCGCCCCCTACTATTCCCACCGCTGGCCAGGCCCTGCGGCGACGGCAGCCTCACACCGCAGCCGAACCAGTGAACCCTCGTACTCCTCTCCGCGCGGGCTTCCACTGCCGCGTCTTCCCCGGCTCCGCGTCGTCCCCTTCCTAGGCCTCGCCGTCGTCCACCGCCGTGGTGCTCTCCGCGCGGCGTGGTCAACGTGGTCAAGGAACGACTTCCATCGGAAGAGTACTGTACGTGGAGAGGCTGACAGCTGGGTCCACGGCCACAGCCCAGTTTTTTGTGATTTGCCAAGTAAGTCGCTTTGTCAGGCCTGTTGGGCTGCAAATCTTTCAAGACGAGGAGAGCTTTCATTCGGCTGGCCGAGAAAATGGCCCATCAGTAATGAGAAATGGGCTGTACATTTTTAAAACACATCAAACCGGCAATTAGTTTCAAATATCTTTTTTTTCATTTCAAGATTTTAAATTACATTAATTTTTATGCGTGGAGAATTTGTTGGATTTTATATTGATATACATTTATTTTTAAAATCAGTTTGAATGTGAGTCGAAATTTCGGGATTAAAAACAGTTCGGACCACACCGAAATATGTAAAATTTCGTATAATTTTTTAACCGTGGCCACAATATGGGCTGTAATGCTAACAAAAAGAATATGAGCTCCAAAAAAACCTAAGAATTAGCAAATGGGCTGTAAATTATTAGAAATATTGGCAGATGGGCTGTATGCTGTTTTCCACAGATTTGAGGCTTTCCTAAAAAAAAGGTTGACGCACAAGCACTGACTGTTGGATGTCCATCCAACGGCCGTCGTGCTTCTTCAATCTCTGCTCTTCCTGCTCCAGCCGCTCAAACAAGCGCCGGCGGGACTGCCTGCTCCCTCCTCCCCGCGGCTGGCTGTGCTGCCGCGCAGGCCTCACCGCCCCACCGTACTCCCATCGCTGGCCTAGCCATCCCTCTACTCACCCACACCTGCTGTTATTCTCCGGCGACGGCAGACGAACCAGTAAACCCTCGTACAGTCATACTCCCCTCCGCGTGGGAAACAACTGCCGAGTCTTCCCTGCCTCCGTGTCGTCCCCTTCCTAGGCCTCGCCGTCGTCCACCGCCGTGGTGCTCTCGGCGCGGCGTGGTCAATGTGGTCAACGACCGACTTCCATCGAAGAGTACTGTGCGTGGAGACGCTGACAGCTGGGTCCACGGCCGCAGCAAGGAAGTGCCTCCTTATTACGCGCAAAATAATTATTCCTCCACCTGACAGCGGGGAACCACCGGACGGGCCACCGTATTTCGCGAAAAAAACGTTTCCCCCTGACTGCTGGGACCCACCAGCTACACCTTCGCACGCAAGGAAGTGCGTCCGGGCAAAAAAAAACAAAATGATTTGCCCCGCTGACTGCTGGGACCCACCAGCTACATCTTCGCACGCAAGGAAGTGCCTGACAGTCGGGACCCACCTGGTCGAAGCGTACGTAGCGTTGTCATTCTGGTCGCGAACGTGTACGTACATATATACTGGTGGATGTAGAGGCGCGACGTGTCGTAGTAGAGGCGCGTACATGTCGTAGTAGAGGCACGCACGTAGCATGTACACGTACGTACAGCGGCCAGGGTGCAAGAAAGAAAATACGGCCACGTATGTGTACATACGGGCGGGGTCTCGAACGCCTACTCGCGCATACGTACGGCCAGGGCTCGTGTACATGGCTGGGTCGGAAACGGAGAAACATCGTCGTCGTCGTGTTCATGGGGAGGCAACGGAATGCGTCGTGTTCATCGGGAGGCAACGGAATGCGTCGTGTTCATCGGGAGAAAACGGAACGCGTGGGAGCCAACCGGCTGGGTCGGAACGGAATGCGTGGTCATGTTGATTGGGAGGGTTTGGACGGAACAGGCGATGGAAACGAGGCCTGGCGTACCGCACAACGGAGGAAATGGATCTCCTACGTTCGGAACGGGGTCCTGTTGATCAGGAGGGGTCTGGCGTACCGCAAAACGGAGGAAACGGACCTCCTAAGGTCGAAACGGGGGTCCTGTTGATCGGGAAGGGTGTGGCGTACCGCAAAACGGACGAAACGGACCTCCTACGGTCGAAACGGGGGTCCTGTTGATCGGGAGGGGTGTGGCGTACCGCAAAACGGACGAAACGGACCTCCTACGGTCGAAACGGTGGTCATGTTCATCGGGAGGGGTGTGGCGTACCGCAAAACGGGACTCCACAGGATACTGTTCATTCCACCGTCGACCTCCTCTAGCCTCCACGGGCTACCGTCGACCTCCTCCAGCCTCCACGGGCTCCTGTTCATCCAGCCTCCACCGCGCGCTACTCCACCGGCTACTGTTCAACCACCCCTCCACGGGCACCCCTCCACGGTCTACTGTTCATCCAGCCCTCCACACCATGGGGTCCTGTTAAACCACCCCTCCACGGGCACCCCTCCAACATCTACTGTTCATCCAGCCCTCCACACCACGGGGTCCTGTTCAACCACCCCTCCACGGGCACCCCTCCACCGTCTACTGTTCATCCAGCCCTCCACCACACCACGGGGTCCTGTTCATCCAGAGGCAACGCCACCGCTCACTGTTCATCCAAACCCCCCGTAACGCTCACTGTTCATCCCAGAGGCAGCATCAATCGGCTTCAGTTAGGAGCAGTAGCGAAGGAATCGCTCGATCGGGTTCAGTTAACAGCCATTGATCGATCGCTCGGGTTCAGTAACGCGTAGCCTGCAGTGCAATCGCTTGGGTTCAGTTAGAGCCCAACGCCTCGCTCGGGTTCAGTTAGAGCCAACGCCTCGCACACACGCGCGTACGTGTACGAAAACGCGCCTCGCTCGGCCCCCGACCTCCCACCGTAACCGGGAACTCCCCGAAATTTTCCTCGCCCTCGCTTCTACCACGGTTTTTTCCATCATGGACGGCCCAAAGAATGTCATGCAGCTGCGTCTCCGGCCCGCCTAGGACGAAAAACCCATTTTCTGTCATGATTTTTTGTCATAGAAGTAGGAGCCCACCACATCTATGATGATACCGGGTTTTGTCACAATTATCGTCATAGAAGTGTCATATGTATGACAGGAAAAAAATTCGTTCGGCCCAAAATGTCACGGATGTGTCTTTTTTTAATGTATCGGGACGCACAAAGTAGACAACAACCTTATACCGACCGACTAGAGAAGGACTGAGCGACCACAACTCCACCGTGCCACAAACTAAATGGGCAGGAAAGAAGCAAACCGATCTCGACCCACCCTAGCCGCTCAGCAAAGCACCAGCTCCGTATTCGGTCCATCACCAGCCAGCTTTTGCACGGAATAGCCGAGTGGGGTCCAGGCAAGATAGTGCCCACCACATGGCAGACGGCAAGCTTTTATCGACCGGCCAGAGAATGATGGGATGACCACAACCCTACCCGATCATGAACCGGATAGGCAGGAAAGAGGCAAACCTACTTCAGGTAAACAACCGGGCACGTCCGAAAGGAGAACCCACCTTGGCCGCCTGGCAAGACACCGACATCGTATCCGGTCCATCACCGACCGTCATTGGGGCGGGATAGCCATATAGGAGGGGAAATATCCTGTGCTCCAAAGGATCTGGTGCTCCAAGTACCCCTGCACAACCAAAACGTTGGATGCAGAATGTAGGGACATGATGGAATCCCAACGTCCCACCCTTCAGATTTTGCAAAAAGAACCCCATGTAGGTATAGAATAGCAATCACAGTTGCATCAAGTTGCTGCAAAAATGTGCTGCCCCAGCCTGCAGGAACAGAAACACGTGCAGTGTAGCATCAGGTTTCGTGAATTCGTTCCCAATCATTTTCACGAAAAATGTACCATTGATAGGAATTCGTTCCCAATCTATTCTGGGAGTATCAACCAGCAAGGTTTAACTGAGAGTCTACTTTCTGTCCATCGTGTGCCGTCAGTAGGTGCTCACTTTGTGCTAATGCTTCTAGCTTCATCAAACATAGAAATATAGTACACACAGTGTCGTGGAATTTCCTAAACCAGGCTACAATCAAAAGAAACTAAACCATTGTACAGGATGAGAAGGTAGACAACAATATTCAGGAAGCAGCCAATGCCCTCTTTCACTTCGTCGGTCTCCCAGTCCAGTATGGCAATATAGCATGCTCACAAAACCAACATCAGTCTTGTGCATGTTTCAGAAAAAAGAAACAGGACAAGAGGCGCTAGCTGCAACACAGCGGCAACTAGTTGTACAAGTTGTACCAAAAGTCTACAACAATGTAACTTTCATATAGCACATGAACAAAGGCATTTCTCATCCATTATTTAATCGCGAAGTGATGTCTGCTCCCATGGATTGTGCTGCAAAATATCAAATAAGTTTTAGTCAAATATTTGCAAACTCCAGTTTTGGAACAGAAAGATCAGGGACATCATGTACCTTCATAGCTTGTTGCTTCACGCTGATGCATTCATCGTGCATAAATACGACAACAGCTCTATGGTACAGAGAGTATCATGGATTTTCCATGATGAAAAACATATATATTCCATAGGAAATGCACAACATAAACATTCAGAAAGTCGATTTGAGAAGGTAAGCTAGCTTTAAGAATAAAGAATTAGCAAGTCCATGAACCTTGTGCCTGCCAATACTCTTCCAGAGGAGTTCCTCTGTTCTATTAAGACAGCAAGTTATAGCTCTGTAAGTACTTAGTTACAAGCAAAACAGAGGAACTGCATTGGTGGTGTGCATTCTTACAAATATCTTCTATGCAATATGTAATGATAACCTTGTCTGTTTACTTAGTATACTTTATCCACTATTATCCTTGTGTACATGAGCATGAATGGCAAAGTTTGAACGAGTAACAAGAACTCATGATTTTCGGAAACAGACTATTCATAGCAATTCTAAAAAGCATCTGAAAAATTCTTACATGCAAAACTATTTATGTTCCACATGGAATTCCAGTAACCTACTTGTAATAAAGATTGCTTCCTGTGTTCTCTGGAGAACAGGCAACAATAAATATAAATGTCACCATTGATACGCTGCCACAGTTTCACTGTTGCAAAAACAGCAACCCTGAAGGTGGCCGGGAGCACATGTGTACCATATACATTGGATCTGAAAGGTACTTAAGTTAGGAAACATTTCCTATCTGTTCACATATTTATCAAATGTGTCGATTGTTCTTCTGCATATATGTGGGCAAGCAACAATCTGCCAGACACTGCTTCTTATCTTGGTCCTGTTCATGTATAGTAGCGCAAGGAAAACGATCTCTTAATTCAATAGTGTAACTCTTCAATAGCAAATTGATCTGACTAGATGGGCGTGGACCTACTATTATTAGAGTTATTATTATCCTCCATTAATTTGTACAGGTGCTAGATGCTTCATCCACATCAGACGAAAATTACATGTTCTAAGTTGCTGACATTTTACTACGAATCAGTTAAAATTATGTCAAATTCATTTCTGGCCATAAATTACTGTCATTTTGCTGTAAATAATTTCTCGAATATTTAGTCTAAGCAAAATATAGCAAGTGGTTTCGGTGATTTCTCAAAAATGCAGTCTAAGCAAAATACAGAGAGACATCATCGTAGTGAATCTCAGCTAGGATTAACTACATCTAACACAATCAGCATGCAGGGGGTGACGGATTAGAACCAAAATACACAAGAAAAACACAAGGTTTTAACATCCAAAGGGATACCTAAAGGCTGGAGTTGTCTTCTCCGGCGTTGGCGGATGGCAGAGGTAAGCGCCGGGCGTGGTGACGGGACGACACCGAGGTGGAGAATGGTGGCGCGGGGATATGGGGCGGTCAGTGCGCTGTACGTAGGAACAGGGCGAGCTCGCAAGGGAGCAGACGGTGAGGTAGCGGTGCAGCACTCGGCGAGCTTCGCCGCCGGAGCCTAGCCCTATATGTTCGTGTTCGTTCAATCGGGGCAGCACAGGTTGGAGGAACTTTACGGCTATTATGTACCTACATGGGGTTCTTTTTGCAAAATCTGAAGGATGGGGTGTTGGGATTCCATCCTGTCCCTACATTCCTCATCCAACGTTTTGGCTGTGCATGGAGTACCTGGGGCACCAGATCCTTTGGAGCGCGGGATATTTCCCCCATATAGGATCCAGGAAGGACGCACGCGGCGGCACATGCAAGGTGAGGGGAATAGACAGCAGGTCGGGTGCAACCGACGCTCACACGCAGTGCCGGGCACGCGCATGTACCTGTCTCGCCTCAGGGAAACAACCTAGCAGGGGGCGAACGGTGCCTAGCTTATATTTTCTAATAAATTTTAAATTTATGCAATCATGGATCTGCGTCAGGCTAATTCATGCTCATCAATTATAAATTTATGGCTAGATTTTTATAGAAGTTTTGAAATTTGTTTCAAGCAGTCAGAAAAGTGCTACAATTCTCTAAATATTCAAGCTAGGCATATCCCGTAGCTTGGTCTAGATCTCTAGTTTGGTTAAAGGGATTTCTAGAATACATCGAGGTTTAAATTATGAGCTTATGAGTAAAGTATACTGGCTAAATGTCACGCATATTTACAAATTCCTATCATTCTATTGTCAAAATGGATGGACGGGGCAACGCGCGTCACCAATAAAATCTAGTAATAGTTGAAACCAACACAAGGGCGGAGGGGGAAGCATGAAGCATTATTTTTTGGCACTTTTCTTGGGACATTACTGCCTCGTTTTTCTAGCAGGAACATATTCTTTCTAAAAAATTATACTGGTAATACATCTGTTTCAAAAATCAAATGGTAATACACACACTGGATCGTGAGGATCGATCTAGTTATGCATACACATTGGTATACACCTGGACGAGAAACAACGATAAATATTCTTCGTGGAGGAATTGACCCTAATTTATGGAATTAGAGCAAAATTCTGAACCATGAACCCAGGAATGGGAAGAGCGCGATGAGCAAGCGCATCGGCAGGGGCGCTTGCCTGTACCTTGCGGCCGCAGCTCCTCTGCTTCTTCTCCTTCTAGTTGCCGGTGGTCTACTCGTTCCCACTGCACCACCAGCGGTAGCAGTACCCGCCGGCGACCCCCGTGCACGCGACCTGCCGCTGCTGCGGCGGTCGCCGCCTTCTTCCAGCTCGTCCCATCCTCCAAAACCGGTACTACCACTTTCACTTCTAGCTGCTGTGCCGGTGGTACCGTTAATATCACCCGATTCTACCGTTGGATCTGAATCTGCAGACTCCTCCTGTTGCTGCTGCTGGTACCTGCTGCTACCAGTGCTGCTGTCTCCTCCTCTGTACGTGGAGGAAGAGTTGCTGCTATATTGTTCTTCAGCTTCCCAGCCGCCGCTGCCGTAATCGGAATAATAATAACCATCGTCGTCATATTCTTCTTCGTCACGGCGGCGCCGGCCAAACGAAGCAATCTTGGAAATGGCGAAGGAGAGAACGGACTGGACGAGCGGGATGGCCATCGCCATGAGGAAAGCCTGTGGCCCTGTTGTCACCAGCATGGACGCCAGCAGCACCGGGAGCACATACCCGTACACCCTGAACACCTGCCGCCATAGATAATACTACTCCAGTTGTAGTTACCGCACACATGGCACATCTGAGTAAATTACCGCGAGGAAATCTGAGCATGAGCAAGTACCTTGGTAAACCATGGCTCGTCGAACATCTCCCTTGCAGAACCAAACGAGCCCTCGCTCCCGAATTCCTCCTCCTCCTCCTCCTCCTCCACGTCGAATTGGTCGTCGGACCACCACCTCCTACTACTAGTCCTGTTATCGTCTCTGGTGTCGGGGCCGGGATTCTCGGCGTTGGAGGAGAACCAGCTGCTGCTTCTGCTGCTGGACGAGGAGGAGCGCCGGCTGCTGCGGCACCCATGGAAATTCAATTTGCGGGGCCCGGCTTTGGATGCAGGTGCCGCCGTTACTCCGGCGACTCGGCCCAGCCGTGGGAGCTGCAGCACCATCGACGGCGGCGGCATCTCATCTCTACTTACTATACTCGGCAGCGGACGTGGGGTGGGTGGGTGGCGGAAGAATAAGCCACGACGACACGAGAGATGTGGATAACCCGCTCGGTTTCTTTTCCGGTGGTGGAGCGCTTGATGGTTGCTCGCATTTGGTCGTGACTCGTGAGCTGAGATATTTTATTCTACTAGACAATTGCCCGTGCGATTGCTACGGGCCCACACGTGTGGGCGTTAGACAACTCACCCATACGTGTTCATCGTCGTCCAGCGCCTTTTGCAGGAATTTTGGCATGAAAAGGTTGTTTTTATGTGCCACGTAGGACAACTCGTGTGAGGGAGTTGGGATAAGTATATTTTTCGTCCCTCAACTTTATTGAAAGTTTAGAAAGCATCCCTCAACTCCAAAACCGAAAAAACCTAGTCCCTCAATTGTCAAATCCGGATAGTTTCCGTCCCTCAAACCGCTTCAGGTGATTTTGTGCTGACATGGCATGGTTTTGACCGCTGACCTCGCCACATCATTGTCCACCTCACCTTTGTGTTCTTCCTCTCTCTGTGCCCACGGAAGCACCTGGCCGCACATCTGCTCCTCCGCATCCGGCAGCCCGTGGCCTCACCTCCGTGCTGCTCTGCCTCTTGCTTCGCTCCTAACGATCTTGCACAAAGATAAGTAGTTCTGATTGACAGCCATACGCATTCAAAGCAGCAAGTAACTTGACCGATCCTGCTGTGCGAAGCTAGCCAAGCTAATTGATTGGCCACCGGTCAAAAAACGCGCAACTCTCGCGCACGTACGTTGAAGCCAACCGGCTGGAAACACAACACACGCATGCACACGTAGGCTGGCTATGATTCTTATTGCTCTATTGGTTCTTCACGGTTGTTGTTTACATAAGCTCCCTAGCTCGCTCCCTTGCTTGTTCCGACCCTGATGCTAGGCTCCCGCTCTTGCCTTGCCGTGCCGTCGGCAGCGGCGATGGGTCCGGCGAGCCGTCCGGCCGTGCTTAGCCTACTGCTGCCGCACACGCTGGAGCCCGAAGTGTCATGTGCGATGGTGCCCTTCGGGATGTGCATGCCATGGATTCGGGATGTGCATGCTATTGATGCACCAATGCTAGCGTCCGAGGGTGTGGCCACCGTGCACTACTTTATCCTCCGCGCAGCTGGACATGTCGTCAATGGAGTGTGCGAGCAGCAGTACCCACCGCTCCTGTGTGGAGCGCCTTGAGGCCACGAGCCTACGTGCCATCAGATTTTTATCTTGGCCGGCTGCACGAGCTCAGAGGTTGGAAAAGAGCGTGACCGAGAGAAGAGAGAGGACAAAGGTGAGGTGGACGATGACGTGGTGAAGTCAGTCGTCAAAACCATGCCATGTCAGCACAAAACCACCTGAAGCAGTTTGAGGGACGAAAAATATCTGGTTTCAACAATTGAGGGACTAGGTTTTCCCGGTTTAGAAGTTGAGGGACCATTTCTAGACTATCGATAAAGTTGAGGGATGAAAAGTATACTTTTCCCGAGGGAGTTCGCCCGCACGCCGGTTTTCTCTCCGCGGTCAACGTTTCGCCAGTCGGGGCGTGCGATGAAACTGCTGTCGCGCCCGCACGCCGCGCACCACTTCTGTTCCCCATCTCCTACGACTGCCCATTCTCCCACTCTCCCACTCCCAAACTGTCATTTGCCATGTTTTTGAATGGTACATGGCAACTGCCCTATTTGTGAGCATGAGCAGATGGCAACTCTCTTTTTACCCCGAACATGTTATTGTTGCCACGTCTGTTTGTAGCGCTACATGGCAACTGTCTAGTGTTAGTAGGTGGCAACTCCTAAAGATACCACCATCGCCCACATGCCCGTCTCCTCTCCCACACACCAAACGCTATCAGTTGCCATGTGTTTTGCAGGGTACATGGCAACTGCCCTAGCGTGCTTGTAAGCAGATGGCAACTCTCTTTTTACCGAAACATGTTTTTTGCCATGTTTTTTAGTGCTACATGGCAACTGTCCAGTGTTAGTAGGTGGCAACCCCTAAAGTTTTTCAAATCATGGTAACTGTAGTAGACCAGACCATACATGGGAACAGCTGCAGTTGCCCAAAAATGGCATTCGGCACTTGACCTAAGATGGCAACTGTAGTTCAGCAACATGGCAACTGCAGTTCAGCAACATGGCAACATGGCAACCGAAGAGGTCCGGACCATGGCAATCGCGGCGGGACGCGTGGTTACTGACACGCGGAGCGTGTGGCTCGCAGGCGGGGAGGGGCGACGGCCGAGACGGGTCGTGCGGGCCGCGCGCTCGCTCGCCCGGACGTGCTCGTGCGGGGCGATCGCGCTGCACCGGACGTGCGGGCTGTGGCTGCGCGCGCCCGTACGCGGTCGTGCGGGCGGGGTCGTCTCCGTGCCACACAGGGCGTGCGGCACAACCACCCGATACACCACACGTGTGACAGTTATCGGCGTCCTAAATTTATTGGGTATTTGCATTTCGTTATGGATAGGCTTGATTCCATTGAAGTCTACATATCCATCTTCTATGTAGTTCACTATTTTCCATGGTAAATGTAAAAAATACTCATATGTTAAATGGGGATTATTGCCTGGAAGCTTTCATGCAACAATAGTAAAAGCCAACAACTCGATATATACACTGTTTCAGTGGACATATACAATAGCATTTCTACATATCAACTAATTTGTAAAGTTAAATAGTCTATATTTCATTTTTCAAGCCAATAAGTAATATGTAAAGGTTGAGTTTTGCGCCACGGAAATCACATGGTTTCAAGCTTTCGATTTATATTTTGGTTTCCTGTATTGCAGGTGTTATGTTATGCTAACACTCAATTAAATAGATATATCTAGTACAAAACACGACTGAATACTTCAAGTGCTATGCAATGTATCGTCCACTCTCTGCACTTTTCTTACTGTTGCGAGAAGTAAAACAAACGAAGCCTCCAATCAAATATGAGCATGGATTGAGATTTTAATTACTGGAAAAAATTATCTACAATAATCAACAGAAAAGTAACTTTTCATTTAGTACATGTGTGTATGTTTAAGTTTTAGCGCTAAAAGTTATTAATTTGTAGCAATAAGAGAAAGAGGAATTAGCGGGCATGGACAGATGATGGACATAGGAGCCGAGGATAATCGTGCCATGGTGCAGGAAGGCGTGAAGTGGTTGGTCAAATTGAATCTCCACATGAGCCATCTCCCTACTGGCACCTCCAGGCTGTTGCAGCCCCAAACTCCTCTGTCGGCGTTGTTACCATGAGCCTCTCTGTCGTGCCCACGCCTCTGCTGACCCGCCCTGGGCGCCCACGCCAGGAGTCCAGATGACAAATCTCCGCTGTTCATCCGCGCTCATCTTCCTCGGGTGACCATGGCATGCCAGAGATGTGGAACCGTCGATGTGAGATCGGGAGATTTTCTGAGGACAACACTGAGTCCCGCCAGTGTCCTCCAACGTCCATCTTGCTGCATACGAGCATACCCAGGCACCTGGATTCCAAAAAGAAGGGGATACCGATGGAGACACTGTGGCGGCGACATAGTAGGGGAGGCCGTGGCACGTGGAGATGAGGATTGGGGCATCATGGGGCTTCTGAAGAGGTGGTTGGGAAGGCCACAACGTCGAGGCGTTGGTGGGAACCAGTGGGTGGCGGCGTCAATGGAGGTCACGTCAGGCGTGATCTAAGTAAGGAGAGGGAAAAGAGACAAGACACGCGGTGGGCGTCGCAACGTGCGTGCGTTTCCTTCGGATTGGGATTTTTTTCACCAGTTCTTCTATTTGCGTTGTGTGCGTTGTTCGCATTCCGGTTTCGCTTGGTCGGGGGAAAACCGGGGGAGGGGGCTTACGTGAGTAGTGGGACGATGGGCGGACTAAGGGGAGGGCAGAACGTGGTCAGTCGGCAAGAAAAGGAACCTTGCGTATTTTTTAAGTAGTAGAGGTATAGATTTTTGCTGCTTTTCTCACACTTCAAAACCCTTTATGCATTCACAAGAATAGTTGCATCATTTACTAGCAAGGGGATTATCAGGCTAGAAATTAGATTTTTAAAATGAGTTTTACACTTCACAAAATCCCCAAAATATAATCATTTTTACAGAAATTTTAGTTATAGCACCCTGTGGTTGCCGTCGCGAATGAAGAGAAGTGCTTCATTGCTAGTGTGGCCGAAAGAGTCCACTCTGTTGCCCGGAAAACGAAAAGTGGTATTTTCATTGTCTACGGGGCCGAAGAAAACGCCAAGGACCACCTTCTCACGTAACCAGGCAAGCAAGGTTGAAAGTTGGCCTCATTTGCACTATTTGCCTTAAATCAGCACATCTCTGTGTTTTATGTACATCCGACGAGGATCTAACTGCACTTTTTAACCTGCCCCTGTTCAAGGAAGCCTATGAGCAATATCAGGAGTTTCATTTATCACCAGAAATGCAGATGTCTGGCAACTACTTGCACGATCACGTCATTACAAGGTCTGTACAACATGTAATTTGCTTGCACCTGACCATCAAATCGTACATGTGGTAAGATGGATATGGAAAAGATCTTGCCAACTCAAACACAAAATTTTCTTTTGGCTTGTGAGCAATGAGAGGGTCAATACAAGAGCTCTCTTACAAAGAAAATTTTTTCTTCCTGGAAGATTATACTTGTACACTATGCAATCGACATGTTATTGAAACAAGAGATCATCTATTCTTTCACTGTCCATTTGCACAACTTTGCTAGTCTTATCTATGCTCTTCTTGGGTCCCTACTTTCCTGGGTCTTCAATCAGAAGTTGATCAATTAAACCAGCTACTGAATGTGCCTTTTGCATTTGAAATTATCATTTTGGCATCTTGGGAAATCTGCACCACAAGGAACGATTCTATATTCAAGCACATACCCCCGAGCCTATATGTTTGCAGGAAAAAAATTCAAAGAAGTGCTTAAGTGGTTTATTTACAGGGCAAAGAGAAAGAACAATGGAGGCTTTGAAGATTGGGTCCAGTCCTTCAGATGACCACCTTGTATTCTCCTCTTAGTTTTTCTTAGCTTTGTGTTGTTTTCTTTTTGCATGTATAGCTATTTTCCTTTTCTGGAGCAAACTTTGTAATATTTATTTAAAACTCAATAAAAATACACAGCAGAGTCCTGCTGTTTCCCTAAAAAACATGCCAATAAAGATGCATGTCGTTGCCCACACAAATGTAAAGTTCTTTTCGCTGAACCCGACTGCGAATTTTTTCCCTCCATTTTGCCCTTGCCCCGCCAAGGAGGGTCTTTCCTTCCTTGGTGGCCGCCCCTCCTCCTCCAACCTATATACTAGGTTTTTTTTTTCTCTTTTGTATATACAAGTTTTGGAGCCTCCTCTAGTTCTTCTAGTTCTAGTTCTAGTTGATCCTCATTGACTAATTAGAGCTAGGCTAATCCTCATATCCTAATAATTAGAAGTCACGTGTGGTTCTGATGACCCACAATTATAGGGGATCAATCGTAGTCCTTTCGATAAGTAAGAGTGTCGAACCTAACGAGGAGCAGAAGGAAATGACAAGTGGTTTTCAGCAAGGTATTTCCTGCAAGCACTGAAATAGTCGATAACAGATAGTTTGATAGAAAGATAATTTGTAACGGACAAGTAACGGTAACGGTAAATAAAGTGCAGCAAGGTAGCCCAATCCTTTTGTGGCAAAGGACATGCCAAAATGGTCTCTTATAATAAGCAAAGCGTTCTTGAAGGTACACGGGAATTTCATCTAGTCACTTTCATCATGTTGGTTTGTTTCGTGTTCGCTACTTTGATAATTTGATATGTGGGTGGACCGGTACTTGGGTGCTGTTCTTAGTTGAACAAACCCCCCACTTAGGATTAACCCCCTCACAAGCATCCACAACTACGAGAAAAGTAGTAAGATAAAATCTAACCTTAGCATTAAACATTTGGATCCAAATCGGTCCCTTACGAACTAGGGTTTAAGCTTCTGTCACTCTAGCAACCCATCATCTAATAACTACTCCACAATGCATTCCCTTAGGCCCAAATATGGTGAAGTGCCATGTAGTCGACGTTCACATGACACCACTAAGGAAAGCACAACATACACATCATCAAAATATCGAACACATATCAAGTTCACATGATTACTTGCAACATGACTTCTCCCGTGACCTCAAGAATAAAAGTAACTACTCACAAATGATAATCATGCTCAAGATCATAGGGGTATTAAATAGCATAATACACTAGTGCGCGTCGGTCCTAAACAAACGGTTTTTAACCCCTTTCCGCGACGGCATTTGGAACCGTCTCCAAGTGAGTGTGGGCGATAGGGGGGGTCCTTCCCACACGACCCAGAAACCGCCGGGGATATGCCCTCCTGGCACACACGCTCGGCAAAATGAGGTCGTGTGCGACAGGTGAGAACTCATACAGAAATACGTAAAGTAGTGCTCAATTATACAGGCGAAATCATTTCTGGTCATAAGTACATCCCACACAGTCAGTCACCGCTAAACGTTTCCGTTCGTATATACACCAAGGAAAACGTTTGCGCAAGGTGGCGTAACGCAGACAGTTTTCAAGAGAATGTCGTGTGTGATTGTTCAGTGATCCAACACGGTTTTGATGGTGTCGCTAGGACTACGTCGGTATTTCCCCCAAGAGGAGAGGATGATGTAGCACAACATCGGTAGGTATTTCCCTCGGTTATGAAACCAAGGTATCAAACCAGTAGGAGAATCAAGCAAACACAACGTAAGCAGCACCTGCACACAAATAACAACACTCGCAACCCGACGTGTTAAAGGGGTTGTCAATCCCTTTCGGGGTACGGCGCCTCAAGATAGGCAAACGGGTGTGAGGAAATTGTAGTAGATTGATAGATCGAACGCTAAACAAAATAAACTAGCATGGATAGTACAATGAAAAAGTATGAGCACCGACAACTAGAATGAGTGTGTGAACATGAATGTAATGTCGGTGAGAAATACGTACTCCCCCCAAGCTTAGGCTTTTGGCCTAAGTTGGTCTAGGTCCACGGCTGGCCTGGCGGATATCCAAAGTTGTAGTTGGGGTTGTACTGAGATGCAACAACTATTGCCTCATGAGCTGCCGCTTGGAGGCGAGCTGCCTCATCCTCCTCTTATACTCATTCGCCTCCTCCCTGGTTATAATATATCTCCCTTTTGTCTGAAAGTCAAAGAAAGTAGGAGCAGGGAGAGCAACATGGAAAATGCGGCACCTGTCAAACATTAGTCGGTACTGGAGAGGTTGTTCATTCCTCTCAATAAACTGAAGAGAGCAAAATAATGTATGGCAGGAAAATGAATGCTCCCTATGGTAGCTTGTGTTATCTCTCTAGATTCCCCCACAGTGGTACTAGCAAGAAAATCTTTAAACTCAGATTTGCGAGGTTCACTAGCACTACCCCATTGTGGAAGGTTACAAGCAGTATTAAAATATTCTAAGTCCATAGTATAAGATTTACCATAAATATCAAATAGGACAGTGTGAGAATTGCGTGAAGATGAAAATTTGAACCTTCTCACAAAGGAATCGGTTAGGTGATAATACTGAGGGCCCTTATCTAGCGTGAAGCCCTCGAGTTCAGCATTACACACATATGCGTCAAATTCCTCCTTAATTCCCGCTCGAACCATGAAATCTTCTGACGGCCATTCACAAGGCCGCACTTCAGCTTCTCTTGGTGGTTCATGGTCCGGCTCACGTATTGCGGGCCTGGGTCCTTGCTTCCTTGAAGAACCACCTTGGTAGATTTTCCTAAACATATCTCTTCCTCTGAAAAGTTTCTGAATTTTTTAGTAACTCAAAATAAAAGTGAACCAAACTCAACAAAATTGATAGCAACTACTCCCACAAGTGCCTAGAGACTATATCATGCATTAGAACTACTTGGGACCATATAAATTTGACATGCAAGCTCAAGAACAGGGTCACCTAGGCAGCAAAAATTTGCAATGAATAAAGCACTAGAACAAAAACTAATTGGACCATTGGAGGAGTCACATACCGAAGAACAATCCCCCAAAGTAGTTTTGTGAATGGAGCTTTGAGCAAGGAGATCGAAAATGACAGCAAGATGAGCTAGAACTCGTGCTTGAGCTGGTTGGTGATTTTTTTGGGAGGAAGAAGGAGTGTGTGGTGGCTGGAATAAGTGGAGGGGGCCACCAGGGGCCCACGAGGCAGGGGGCGCGCCCTGGACCCTCGTGGCCAGGTGCTTGCTCCCCCTGATGTGTTCTCAGTGCCAGATATTCTCAAATATTCCAGAAAAAAATCATATTTCAATTTCGGGGCATTTGGAGAACTTTTATTTTCGGGGTATTTTTTATTGCACGGATAATTCAGAAAACAGATAGAAAATGCTATTTTTGCTTTATTTAATCTAAATAACAGAAAGTAAAAGGAGGGTACAGAAGGTTGTGCTTTCTAACTTCATCCATCTCATGTTCATCAAAAGGAATCCACTAACAAGGTTGATCAAGTCTTGTTAACAAATTCTTTTCGAATAACATGGAACCGGAGAAATTTCGAATAACACTAGGTTACCTCAACGTGGATATGCACATCCTCAATAATAAGAATATCATATTTCTTCTTGACAGTAGGAAGAGGAAATTCAAAACCTCCAATAATAATCGATGTAATTTTTCCAATAGAATTGATACTGTGGACTTGAGGTTGTTTCCTCGGAAAGTGTACCGTATGCTCATTACCATTAACATGAAAAGTGACATTGCCTTTGTTGCAATCAATAACAGCCCCTGCAGTATTCAAAAGGGTCTACCAAGAATAATAGACATACTATCGTCCTCGGGAATATCAAGAATAACAAAGTCCGTTAAAATAGTGACGTTTGCAACCACAACAGGCACATCCTCACAAATACCGACAGGTATAGCAGTTGATTTATCAGCCATTTGCAAAGATATTTCAGTAGGTGTCAACTTATTCAAATCAAGTCTACGATATAAAGAGAGAGGCATAACACTAACACCGACTCCAAGATCACATAAAGCAGTTTTAACATAGTTTCTTTTAATGGAGCATGGTATAGTTGGTACTCCTGGATCTCCTAGTTTCTTAGGTATTCCACCTTTAAAAGTATAATTAGCAAGCATGGTGGAAATTTCAGCTTCCGGTATCTTTCTTTTATTTGTAACAATATCTTTCATGTACTTAGCATAAGGATGCATTTTAAGCATATCGGTAAAACGCATACGTAGAAAGATAGGTCTAATCATTTCAGCAAAGCGCTCAAAATCCTCATCATCCTTTTTCTTGGATGGTTTAGGAGGAAAAGGCATGGATTTCTGAACCCATGGTTCTCTTTCTTTACCGTGCTTCCTAGCAACTAAATCTCTCTTATCATAACGTTGATTCTTTGATTGTGGGTTATCAAGATCAATAGCAGGTTCAATCTCTACATCATTGTCTTTGCTAGGTTGAGCATCAACATGGACATCATTATTAATATTATCACTAGGTTCATGTTCATCACCAAATTGTGTTTCAGCATCAGAGATAGAAATATCATTGGGATTATCAGGTGTGTCTACAACAGGTTCACTAGAAGCATGCAAAGTCCTATCATTTTTCTTTTTCATCTTTTTAGAAGGACTAGGTGCATCGACATAGTTCTGTGAGAATCTTGCTCAATTCTCTTAGGGTGACCTTCAGGATACAAAGGTTCCTAAGTCATTTTACCCCCTCTAGTCATAACTCTAACAACATTATCCTTTTCTTACTATTTAATTCATTGAGCAAATCATTTTGAGCTTTAAGTAATTGCTCTACTTGAGTGGTAACCATAGAAGCATGTTTACTAATAAGTTTAAATTCACCTTTAACTCTAGACATATAATCACTCAAGTGTTCAATCATATAAGCATTTCATTTCAATTGTCTACCAACATAAGCATTGAAGTTTTCTTGTTTAACAATAAAATTATCAAACTCATCTAAGCATTGGCTAGCAGACTTATAATGAGGAATATCACCTTCATCAAATCTATAGAGAGAATTTACCTTTACTACCTGTGTCGTGTTATCAAGACCATGTATTTCTTCAACAGGCGGCAAATTAAGACCATGTATTTCTTCAATAGGAGGTAAATACTTAACATCATCAGCTTTAAGACCTTTTTCTTTCATAGATTTCTTTGCCTCTTGCATATCTTCAGGACTGAGAAATAGAATACCCCTTTTCTTTGGAGATGGCTTAGGGGTTGGTTCAGGAAGTGTCCAATTATTTTCATTAGTCAACATATTATTCAATAGCAATTCAGCTTGATCAACAGTTCTTTCCCTGAAAACACAACCAGCACAACTATCCAGGTGGTCTCTGGAAGCATCGGTTAGTCCATTATAAAAGATATCAACTATTTCATTTTTCTTGAGAGGATGATCAGGCAAAGCATTAAGTAATTGGAGAAGCCTCCCCCAAGCTTGTGGGAGACTCTCTTCTTCAATTTGCACAAAATTATATATTTCCCTTAAGGCAGCTTGTTTCTTATGAGCGGGGAAATATTTAGCAGAGAAGTAATAAATCATATCCTGGGGACTACGCACGCAACCAGGATCAAGACAATTAAACCATGTTTTAGCATCACCCTTTAATGAGAACGGAAATAATTTAAGGATATAATAGTAGCGAGTTTTCTCATCATTAGTGAACAGGGTGACTATATCATTTAATTTAGTAAGATGTGCCACAACAGTTTCAGATTCATAGCCATAAAAAGGATCAGATTCAACCAAAGTAATTATCTCAGTATCAACAGAGAAACCATAATTCTTATCCGTAACACAGATAGGTGAAGTAGCAAAAGCAGGGTCATATTTCATTCTAGCATTCAAAGATTTTTCTTTCAGCTTAGCTAATAATTTCTTAAGATCACTCCTATCATTGCAAGCAAGAAAGTCTCTAGCAGTTTCTTCATCCATAACATAACCCTCAGGCACAACAGGCAATTCATATCTAGGGGGAGAATCTTCATCATCACTTTCATCAATATTATCAGTTTCAATAATTTCATTCTCTCTAGCCCTAGCAAGTTGTTCATCCAGAAATTCACCTAGTGGCACAGTATTATCAAGCATAGAAGTAGTTTCATCATAAGTACCATGCATAGCAGAGGTGGCATCATCAATAACATGCGCATATCAGAATTAATAGCAGAAGCAGGTTTAGGTGTCGCAAGTTTACTCAAAACAGAAGGTGAATCAAGTGCAGAGCTAGATGGCAGTTCCTTACCTCCCCTCGTAGTTGAGGGATACATTTCGGTTTTCTCGTCTTTCAAGTTTCTCATAGTAATCAGCAGATATAAATCCCAAGTGACTCAAAGAATAGAGCTATGCTCCCCGGCAACGACGCCAGAAAATAGTCTTGATAACCCACAAGTATATGGGATCGCAACAATTTTCGAGGGTAGAGTATTCAACCCAAATTTATTGATTCGACACAAGGGGAGCCAAAGAATATTCTCAAGTATTAGCAGTTGAGTTGTCAATTCAACCACACCTGGATAACTTAATATCTGCAGCAAAGTATTTAGTAGCAAAGTAGTATGGAGGTAACGGTAACGGTGGCAAAAGTAACAGTAGCAGTTTTGTAGTAATTGTAACAGTGGCAACGGAAAAGTAACTAAGCAAGGATCAATATGTGAAAATCTCGCAGGCATTGGATCGGTGATGGAGAATTATGTTGCATGCAATTATTCATGCAACAGTTATAACATAGGGTGACACAGAACTAGCTCCAGTTCATCAATGTAATGTAGGCATGTATTCCGAATATAGCCATACGTGCTTATGGAAAAGAACTTGCATGACATCTTTTGTCCTACCCTCCCGTGGCAGCAGGGTCCTATTGGAAACTAAGGGATATTAAGGCCTCCTTTTAATAGAGTACCGGACCAAAGCATTAACACTTAGTGAATACATGAACTCCTCAAACTACGATCATCACTGGTAAGGATCCCGATTATTGTCACTTCGGGGTTAACGGATCATAACACATAATAGGTGACTATAGACTTGCAAGATAGGATCAAGAACTCACATATATTCATGAAAACATAATAGGTTTAGATCTAAAATCATGGCACTCGGCCCTAGTGACAAGCATTAAGCATAGCAAAGTCATAGCAACATCAATCTCAGAACATAGTGGATACTAGGGATGAAACCCTAACAAAACTAACTCGATTACATGATAAATCTCATCCAACCCATCACCGTCCAGCAAGCCTATGATGGAATTACTCACGCACGGCGGTGAGCATCATGAAATTGGTGATGGAGGAAGGTTGATGATGATGATGGCGAAGGATTCCCCTCTCCGGAGCCCCGAATGGACTCCAGATCAGCCCTCCCGAGAGAGTTTAGGGCTTGGCGGCGGCTCCGTATCGTAAAACGCAATGAATCCTTCTCTCTGATTTTTTTCTCCCCGAACGTGAATATATAGAGTTGGAGTTGAGGTTGGTGGAGCACCAGGGGTCCCACGAGGCAGGGGCGCCCCCACCCTCGTGGATAGGGTGTGGCCCCCCTGGCCTTGATTCTTTCGCCAGTATTTTTTATTATTTCCAAAAATATTCTCCGTGAAGTTTCAGGTCATTCCGAGAACTTTTATTTCTGCACAAAAATAACACCATGGCAATTCTGCTGAAAACAGCGTCAGTCCAGGTTAGTTCCATTCAAATCATGCAAGTTAGAGTCCAAAACAAGGGCAAAAGTGTTTGGAAAACTAGATACGATGGAGACGTATCAAGTAGCAACGATACGTACGTGTCGGTTCCCCTTCTGTCGCTGGGATCAAGCACCGTAAGATCGAACCCACTACCAGGCACCTCTTCCCATTGCAAGACAAATAGATCAAGTTGGCCAAACAAAACCCAAATATCGGAGAAGAAATACGAGGCTATATGTAGTGACCCGACCTCAGACGGTCAAGTCTCTATGCTTAAGTGTCATCCCTGGATCGGTATGCTGACACACACAGTACTCGAAGGATTTATAACAGAGGTAAATCACATGCATAAAATAACGTAAATTCCAATTACCTCAATCCAAATAGCGGAAGTAACAAGGTTGTGGATTCCCATCAACACCAACGGCAAAGTTGAGTGTAGAAATCGTAACCCTAACGTATCACTTACTCGTCATAAGAATCCTGCAAGATGAGACGTTGCAGCCCGAAACGGGTCAGTACATTGAATGTACTGGCAAGATAACACAGGAGAGTAATGAACAGGATAAATGCTATCACTACATGCATATATGGCTGGTGGAAAGCTCTATGGTTACAGTTTTGCGAAAAGCCAAATTTTCCCTACTGCAAAGGAATACATTTTATTTAACTATCATGGTGGTTGTTAAACATTGAGAAGGTTCACCCAACTCAATCCCAATTAAGAAACGTGATTATACCCAATCAAATTAAATTAAGTAACATGATGAGATCAACATGATAATCCAAGAACCAGATACTCAAGATGTCCATAACCGGGGACACGGCTAACCATGATTAGTTTATACACTCTGCAGAGGTTTGCACACTTTACCCACAAGATTCGATCTCCTCCGTTGGATTTCTCGCACTTCAGGGTGTTTGAGAAACGGATGCCCGAGACACAGTCTTTCAGAAGCGTTTGCACCTTACGATGGGTAGACAGTACCACCTACATCCCCTACATCTGCTAGTCTACCACTGTAAGAGTTCACACGACTTAATCAACTATGCTACAGCCCATAATAGCTTGTGGCTGCACACAGAAGTTTCTAGCATGAATAATCTCATGATCCCTTTGAGCCTGGGTGGCGGTCCATAAAAAAACAGGCAATCGCTGGAATACCCAGGTGCCTCAGTCCACCCAGATGTGTGTTTAAGTAGCCACCTTAAATTGAACCATTAATTAACAATCTCACATCTGTCATGGATACACTCACCCAATCCACGTCTACTAGCATAGCATAGCAATATAAGAAAACGTAGAAGTACCTCCCAAGGGTTTGGTAATAAACAGGGCAATAGGTTCTACCTCATCAGCTACTTCCCAACCCACTTAATCAGATCCTAATCATGCAATTGCTTGAGGATTGATCTAATGCAATAAAACTGGGTAGTAAAGGGGTATGATCAAAGTGTTACTTGCCTTGTACTGTTGAATGAAGATGATTCGCACTCATAACTCCTGATAGTTCTACTCGTCACACTCCGGTCAATCTATCGTGAGCAAGCAATAGTAACCACACATAAGCAATCACTCAGAAGATCGGAAAGAACGAAGAAAACAAATCGGAAAGCATCGAAACCAAGCAAATAACTCTTGCAACATAAAACAATTTCTAACAGTACCAAAATTATGTGAATTTGGCCTTATCATAAATTTTAGGTCAAGAGCTTTAATTTGCAAAAAGAATAAACTCAAACGGAGTTATAAAACTCTAGTTATGATCAAAGGAAGTTCAAATACAAATCTGTTTAAATTCAAATTTTAAAACTTTCAAAAACATGTTTAAGTTGATTATCTGGAAAGAGGGGATCGTAACGAAGAAGTGGGCATTGGTTTTGTTGGATTTGGATGAACGAACAAAAAGATGTGATTGTTTGAAGTCCAGGGGCTAAACTGTAAAAGAAATACTACAAATAGGTCCCTGGCCGAAATTAAAAAGAAAAAGAAAAATACTAAACAACGAATGTTTGTTTCAGAACCTAATCTAATGAATATGCTCGCTGTACAGATCGAACTAGTGAACGCTCACAAAAAAAACGTTTTGAAAAAAAACAAAGACGCGATCTGGATCGTTGGATCCAGATCCAACGGACGGGAGGTGGCGGTTACCGCGGCAATCGCCGGAGTCGGGGAGGACGACGGCGGCGGCTTCGGTCTCGGCCGGGGCGGCGGCTCTGGTGGCCGGCGGCATCGGGCGGAGGCACGGGGTGAAGCGGCTCGGCGAGGCGGATCCGAAGGTGGTGGCGGCGCTCGACTTCGGTGTCGGAACGACGCGGGAGCGGCGAGCGGATCTCGCCGGCGGCGGCGGGTTCCGGCGAGTGCGGCGGTGGCTGCGGCGCGATGCGCGGAGGAGGAGAGAGGAGGGCGGCGGCTTTATAGGGGGTCGGGGAAGGCGCGTGGCGTGGAGGAGGGGTCAAGGGAGGAGAAGTCCGGCAGGGAGACGGCGCTGGCGAGCTGTGGCAGCGGCGGACTCCCGCCTGGAGTCGGACGCGCGGAGGAGACAGGCGGTTGGGCCGGATGGGCTGTCGCCTGGCTGGTTTAGCTGGGCCGGCCCGGTACGGTCGGAAGAGAATTAAAAAAAACATTTTGCAGAAAGCAAAAATAAATAAAAGCAAAAAAACTAAAAATAAAACATAGGCATATTATATATCAAAATTTTCAGAAAAAGATTTCCTACAAGCTGAACATTATTCTAGCATCAAATAAAATCCACAAAAATTCAAATAAAGCAAAGAGGGCTACTGTTGCAATTAAAACCTCATAAAAACCATTTTAAAAATACTAAAATAAATTCAAATTTATTTCTCTCCATTTTTTGATGTAGGGAATCATTTTACCCTAATTTCAATATATTTTATTTTTGGAGAAAAATAATTTGAATAAAACCCAAATAACTCCCAAGTGAAAAATAATTTTCAAAAGGACGTTAAATTGGATTTCTTTGAAACTCCCAACTCATATTTCATATAATTTGAAGAAGTCATTTTATCTTCTCTCATGAAAATCATTGAGTTGCTTAAAGTTTCCGAATTTTGAAAATATTTCCAAATGGAATTCAAATCTTTTCAAAACCCTTTTCATTTTATTAAATGGAAGAAGTCATGTCATCTTCTCTCTAGGGTTTTGTATTTGAAAAGAATTTGAACTCACGGAGACCATAAATGCAAAAATGAAAGTTTGGGAAAGTCCTTTTATTCCCTCTCATTTAACTTTCAAAAGTTTTGAATTCACTCACTTTCAGTCAATCAATCAAACAATCAATCAAAACTATCTATTTAATATAACATTCCAAAATTTAGAATTTTTGGGATGTTACAAACCTACCACCCTTAAAATGAATCTCGTCCTCGAGATTCGGAGAGGCTAGAAAGAAATAGGTTGGGTTCGGGGTCTTCTCAAAATCCATCGATCATCACAGGGGTGTGGGGTATTACCACCCTTAGAAACATTGGTACGGTCCCATCAATACTCATATACTCCATCCTTATTCTTGACGGGGCCGGTCTTCTCAAATTCTCGGGAAAATTCCTTCTCCGGGCTCTTCCGGTAGTGGCATAACCTTTTCCTCAATACTTCTGTCCTTTCATCTTGGTAAGGTTCCGCAGTGACTGGTTCTTCTTAGCTGACGGGTCTGGCGCCAATACTAAACAGCTATCGATATCTCGTGGAGGTCAACAATTTATGGTTTCTCCTGCAGGAAATGGGTCTGGGCTTCATTCTCACCATATATCCTACGATTGGCAGCAGCTGCCTTGTACAAGGAAAAAAATACTTATACCATTCTAAGGTTCAAACAAGGTTTAATATCGTCATCTCTCTACTATAGGTGAGTCACTCAGATTTACCATCCCACATAGCAAGGCGAATAATAAGAGTAAGTCGGTATGGTGATCAATCCATCCCGCACCCAAATCATTACCTTGTATATGGTTTAGCGAATCTCGCATTCTAACACTCGGTCATCCTCACAAGCATTGCGGAATTTCTCTTGTCGACGAACCAAGTTCGGATAAATCCATTGATTCTGCAAGCCAAACAAACATCTATCGTTCCTTCACATCTCTCAGGTTTTGCGTACTCCTATAAGATCGTCTGTCGATAAAAGTCGCATCCTCTTCCAGGGTTTTTCCTTCAACAAGAGTGTGCTTGCTTTTTGGCAGGTCCTGGGGCCTGTGGGTTATGGCCCATCTCATCACTTGCAAACCTTGAGCTCATCATCGGGGCAACTGATCATTATTCCAACATCAAGCTTCCAGCATTCTTAAATCCATCCAATTGTACTGTCTCCCTTCCTTCTATTGGCACCAAACTAAGACGTGATTACTCAGACTCATCATGGAGTTACAATTGCTCCATATTACCAACATTATACCTCCTTTATATCCAATAGTACTCCATCCCTTCATATTCCTGGGGTATCCCATATATCAAGATAAAACTCATACTTATTTTGTCCAAAATCCACTCCGTGGAATGTCATTATCTTTACCAAGGGTCAAGTGCCCTCACAGGGTACTGCCACCCCTAAAATGCTCCAATCTTCCATAGACCATATTTCTCATATCCTCGAAAATGGTCAAAATCTTTCTTCATAGAGTAACAACTCATAAAATCCAATCAGTACCCATGATACTAGCTTTATTGATTCTCTAACGATTACAATCTCCTGCATTTCCATTACAGGCCTCAACTCAATACCTCAATAAAATGTTCTCACTACTACTACTATACTTCTCACAGACTCAACTATTTAGCACAAGTCTCTTTCTCCTTGGGATAATCCCTTGCAAAGCGCCCTGCTTCATTACAGAAGAAACATATTACTTCTGACAAGTCTCTTGGTTTCCTCATGATTACATAGCCTCCTTGGGTCCTCGGCTTCCTTTTTGGGCAACTGCTGAAGTAGTCCCCTCACTCCTTGCACCTGAAACAGGTGACATGACTCAGATCCTTCCTGGAATCCAATCTACTTCTCTTCCTGGACTTTTCCGTTCCAATCAGGGCTTCTATTTCCCATGGGTCATACTCTACTTCCTCTGTCGGGAATTCTACTAGATCCCCATTCAGACAATTTTGGGAGATGTGTCCTTCTTCTCCACATGAATAACATGACTTGGTATAAGGTCTAATTGGTTCTTCTTTAGGTGTGTCCTCCACCTCTTCCTTCATCACAGGTTCTTCTAAAATTTCCATAAGGGCTCCTTTCATTGCTTCTTTCTTCTGCTGGATGGTTCTTTGTACCATGAGGTAAATGTGACACTGAGCAGGGTAGTGCGTAGTCCCTTCACACAAGGAACAAGTGATTTGCCTAGTTGGGCATTCTTCAGCTGGGTGACTTCCCTCACAATTAGGGCATTCATCCTTGTGTTCTTTATGGTTGTGTCCTATTTCTCCACAAAGCTTGCATGCTCAATGCTTCTTCGTATCCTTTCCATAAGGCTTCAACTCCCGGGACACAAACCGAGACTTTGGCAAAGTCAGCTTAAATTCTTCCCAAGTGGTTACTCCTTGCCATCCATTGATGGTTTGGTACATCCTCCACCAAGTAGCAGCACCTCTTTCAAAGCACTAAAGAGCATGCTGGGTCATATCCTTTCCGGCTATAGGGTTATTCTTCATGTGATCCTCCATGTTCAGAATCCATCGGTCCGTCTCCAATTGACTTATCGGTCTAGGAAACATGAGTTCATCTCCATTCATCCTCTATTGGGTCCATGGGTTTTGGGGTGGGATAAGGGAGATAGAGAGGGATGCACACAATACAAACAATAGTTTTGAAAAGACATATTTTATTTGTGGCTGTCGAAAAAAAATCAAACAAGTGATAGCTCACAAACGTCACATCTAACGTAGGTATATAACAGGGGTTTGGTCTTCTAAGGTCAATAAATCTTCAAAGTCATCAAACTCTTCAGGTCTTGTGCATGTCTCCGATGGCTTCTTCCGATCATGCTTGTCCTTCTCAAGTTCTTTTGCTAGGTCATCACTGTTGACGCGAAGTCTCTCGTGACATACTTCAATATTTCTGGAGTTGCGTTCCAAACTTCTGGGTTTCGACATCCTTGGCATGAACCATGTCCTACTGTCCTTAAGTTCCTGACGAATATCCGGTATCTCGAGGTCTTAGCTCTTCCAGCTTGGCTACTTTCAGCTTCTGGGTCCTGAGTTCTTCACGAAATGCTCCTTGTCAAATACGGCTTCCTGAAGGTCCATCAAATTCTTGATGTAATACTCCAAATCCCGGTGATACACCAGCTAAGGTTAAAACTTCATCTTTTGCTGATAGGTGCTCCATCAGCCTTCTACCATCCAATCCTTCCAAGGAAATGCATGCTTAACTCAGCACAGTGACAATAGCATATGCGGGCGATAACTTCATGGATAGCTCTGTTTCTGCTCTTGTCATTTCCATGAGCTATCATTCCATAGTTGATATCTCCTGCCTTAGGGTTTTCTTGTCAAAACTCTAAGTTCTAATGCTCCAAGTTCTGGTCTTTCTCCGATACACCTTGATCTCGGGTATTGATGGCTTCTATAGTCTGACAAAATTCATAAGGGTAGCCTTCCTATACCAATCTAGAAATTCTTCAGAGCCTTCAAATTCTCCTAGTCTTCGGAGTCTTCAATCGTTGTAGTTTCCATTATTATAATGCTCCGTAAAATCCTCTTCATTCCAAAGTGGTCTTAGTTGTCCGATATCTTGTCCTTCATGGAGTGGTCTCGTCAGTCGAATCTTTGTGGTCAAAAGGGGAAAGGGGTATAGTCTCACTAAAAGGGAATATTTGAATAAGCTCAGAAAAGAAGAGAGGTAAAAGATCCTTTTGAAAAGAAAGTTGTAGAGAAAATCTTTCCTATGGGCTTGCCAGTTTCTAGGGTCACGTCCTACAGTCAACATGAGCTCTGATACCATCTTGTAGTGACCCGACCTTAGACGGTCAAGTCTCTGTGCTTAAGTGTCATCCCTGGATCGTTATGCTGACACACACAATACTCGAAGGATTTATAACAGAGGTAAATAACATGCATAAAATAAAGTAAATACCAATTACCTCAATCCAAATAGCGGAATTAACAAGGTTGTGGATTCCCATCAACACCAACGGCAAAGTTGAGTGTAGAAATCGTAACCCTAACGTATCACTTACTAGTCGTAAGAATCCTGCAACATGAGACGTTGCAGCCCGAAAACGGTTAGTACATTGAATGTACTGGCAAGATAACACAGGAGAGTAATGAACAGGATAAATGCTATCACTACATGCATATATGGCTGGTGGAAAGCTCTATGGTTACAGTTTTGCGAAAAGCCAATTTTTCCCTACTCCAAAGGAATAAATTTTATTTAACTATCATGGTGGTTGTTAAACATTGAGAAGGTTCACCCAACTCAATCCCAATTAAGAAACGTGATTATACCCAATCAAATTAAATTAAGTAACATGATGAGATCAACATGATAATCCAAGAACCAAATACTCAAGATGTCCATAACCGGGGACACGGCAAACCATGATTAGTTTATACACTCTGCAGAGGTTTGCGCACTTTACCCACAAGACTCGATCTCCTCCATTGGATTTCTCGCACTTCAGGGTGTTTGAGAAACGGATGACCGAGACACAGTCTTTCAGAAGTGTTTGCACCTTACGATGGGTAGATAGTACCACCTACATCCCCTACATCTGCTAGTCTACCACTGTAAGAGTTCACATGACTTAATCAACTATGCTAGAGCCCATAATAGCTTGTGGCTGCACACGGAAGTTTCTAGCATGAATAATCTCATGATCCCTTTGAGCTTGGGTGGCGGTCCATAAAAAAAACAGGCAATCGCTGGAATACCCAGGTGCCTCAATCCACCCAGATGTGTGTTTAAGTAGCCACCTTAAATTGAACCATTAATTAACAATCTCACATCTGTCATGGATACACTCACCCAATCCACGTCTACTAGCATAGCATAGCAATATAAGCAAACATAGTAGTAACTCCCAAGGGTTTGGTAATAAACAGGGCAATAGGTTCTACCTCATCAGCTACTTCCCAACCCACAATTTAATCAGATCCTAATCATGCAATTGTTTGAGGATTGATCTAATGCAATAAAACTGGGTACTAAAGGGGTATGATCAAAGTGTTACTTTCCTTGTACTGTTGAATGAAGATGATTCGCACTCATAACTCCTGATAGTTCTACTCGTCACACTCCGGTCAATCTATCGTGAGCAAGTAATAGTAACCACACATAAGCAATCACTCAAAAGATCGAAAAGAACGAAGAAAACAAATCGGAAAGCATCAAAACCAAGCAAATAACTCTTGCAACATAAAACAATTTCTAACAGTACCAAAATTATGTGAATTTGGCCTTATCAGAAAGTTTAGGTCAAGAGCTTTAATTTGCAAAAAGAATCAACTCAAACGGAGTTATAAAACTCTAGTTATGATCAAAGGAAGTTCAAATACAAATCTGTTTAAATTCAAATTTTAAAACTTTCAAAAACATGTTTAAGTTGATTATCTGGAAAGAGGGGATTGTAACGAAGAAGTGGGCGTTTGTTTCGTTGGATTTGGATGAACGAACAAAAAGATGTGATTGTTTGAAGTCCAGGGGCTAAACTGTAAAAGAAATACTACAAATAGGTCCCTGGCCGAAATTAAAAAGAAAAAGAAAAATACTAAACAACGAACGTTCGTTTCAGAGCCTAATATAATGAATATGCTCGCTGTATAGATCGAACTAGTGAACGCTCACAAAAAAACGTTTTGAAAAAAAAACAAAGACGCGATCTGGATCGTTGGATCCAGATCCAACGGACGGGAGGCGGCGGTTACCACGACGATCGCCGGAGTCTGGGAGGACGACGACGGCGGCTTCGGTCTTGGCCGGGGCGGCGGCTCCGGTGGCCGGCGGCATCGGGCGGAGGCACGGGGTGAAGCGGCTCGGCGAGGCGGATCCGAAGGTGGTGGCGGCGCTCGACTTCGGCGTCGGAGCGGCGAGCGGATCTCGCCGGCGGTGGCGGGTTCCGGCGAGTGCGGCGGTGGTTGCGGCACGATGCGCGGAGGAGGAGAGAGGGGCGGCGGCTTTATAGGGGGTCGGGGAAGGCGCGTGGCATGGAGGAGGGGTCAAGGGAGGAGAAGTCCGGCAGGGAAACGGCGCCGGCGAGCCGTGGCGGCGGCGGACTCCCGCGTGGAGTCAGACGCACGGAGGAGACGTGCGGTTGGGCCGGCTGGGCTGTCACCTGGCTGGTTTAGCTGGGCCGGCCCGGTACGGTCGGAAGAGTTTTTTTTTTACAAAAAACATTTTGGAGAAAGCAAAAATAAATAAAAGCGAAAAAACTAAAAATAAAACATAGGCATATTATATATCAGAATTTTCAGAAAAAGATTTCCTACAAGCTGAACATTTTTCTAGCATCAAATAAAATCCACAAAAATTCAAATAAAGCAAAGAGTGCTACTGTTGCAATTAAAACCTCATAAAAACCATTTTAAAAATACCAAAATAATTTCAAATTTATTTCTCTCCAATTTTATGATGTAGGGAATCATTTTACCCTAATTTCAATATATTTTATTTTTGGAGAAAAATAATTTGAATAAACCCAAATAACTCCCAAGTGAAAAATAATTTTCAAAAGGACGTT
Source organism: Triticum aestivum (assembly GCF_018294505.1). Lineage (NCBI taxonomy): Eukaryota > Viridiplantae > Streptophyta > Magnoliopsida > Poales > Poaceae > Triticum > Triticum aestivum. The sequence goes on along the minus strand of NC_057796.1, from coordinate 326,152,508 downwards.
AAATTGGATTTCTTTGAAACTCCCAACTCATATTTCATATAATTTGAAGAAGTCATTTTATCTTCTCTCATGAAAATCATTGAGTTGCTTAAAGTTTTTGAATTTTGAAAATATTTCCAAATGGAATTCAAATCTTTTCAAAACCCTTTTCATTTTATTAAATGGAAGAAGTCATGTCATCTTCTCTCTAGGGTTTTGTATTTGAAAAGAATTTGAACTCACGGAGACCATAAATGTAAAAATGAAAGTTTGGGAAAGTCCTGTTATTCCCTCTCATTTAACTTTCAAAAGTTTCGAATTCACTCGCTTTCAGTCAATCAATCAAAACTATCTATTTAATATAACATTCCAAAATTTAGAATTATTGGGATGTTACACTATAAGAGATCATGCATATAAGAGATCAAAGAAACTCAAATAACTTTCGTGGATATAAAAAGATATAACTAATCATAAACTCGAAGTTCATCAGATCCCAACAAACACACCGCAAAAAGGACTTACATCATATGGATCTCCAAGAGACCATTGTGTTGAGAACAAAAGAAAGAGAGGAAGCCATGTAGCTACTAACTACGGACCCGAAGGTCTACAAAGAACTACTCACGCATCATCGGAGAGGCACCAATGGAAGTGGTGAACCCCTCCGTGATGGTATCTAGATTGGATCTGGTGATTCTCGACTCTGCGGCGGCTAGATGAATATTTCGTCGACTCCCCTAGGGTTTCTGGAATATTGGGGTATTTATAGAGCAAAGAGGCGGTCCGGGGGAGTCCCGAGGTGGGCACAACCCACCAGGGCGCGCCTGGGCCCCTTGGCGTGCCCTGGTGGGTTGTGCCCCCTCGGGGCACCCCCAGGTGCAACGAGGGACCATTGCCTTCCTTCTGGCCCATAAAAAATCACAAAATAGTTTCGGGGCATTTGGACTCCGTTTGATATTGATTTCCTGCGATGCAAAAAAACATGCAGAAAACAGCAACTGGCACTATGTCAATAGGTTAGTACCAAAAAATGATATAAAATGACTATAAAATGATTATAAAACATCCAAGATTGATAATAAAATAGCATGGAACAATCAAAAATTATAGATATGTTGGAGATGTATCAGGTTTACTCCTAGAAACTGTGTGCGTTGCGTGAGGTCATCGTCCATGGTGTTTTCTCAATAACCATTTGCAATAGGAAAACCCAATTAGCAAGCTATTTGGCCAATTAGCGGGCTAATTGCCCTATTATTAATAATCCATTTACTAATCTAATTGACATTCATATTAAGCACATAATATTTTCATTTCCATATTAAGGAAGCAGCATTTCATAATTGAAATACATCGGAGTACAACATGATATAGCTTCAGCACTCAGCTACCCCATTACACAGCTGCACCACCAGCAAGTTTCAAATGCAATATCTAGAACCTTTCAAAATTAGGATCATAGACGGTACATAGAGAGATGCATCTCATCTGGAAAACTGCTGAAGCGGAAGGCGAATATTGAGCCTGCATTCATGTTGAAGGTCTTTGCAACTTTAGGCCAGTGCCTGTGGATGATTGACCGTCCATCCTTCGACCTCTTCCGGAACACTTCAATATTGAACCGTGGCTGTTGTATGAAAACTTTCCTCGCCTCCTGACCACAGAGGTGGTTTGCGAGGTAATCATCAGTGAACCCTGAAAACAAGGATGTGCATAAATATCTTCTCTATATTGGAAATGGGGCAAAGGAATAAAAAAAGGCAAGGTATAGTAGTTAGTACCATCTTGTAAACCTCAGTGTTTCCCATTGTTTCCCTGCAACACATATAAGGTAGTTAGTCATCAGGTTAAGTAAGGGTTCACATGCTATCAGTAAAATATGTTGATGATAAATAAGCACATTGCAGATTCATCAAATTAATTCAAGCCACATGGAAAACCCATTTATCCAAACCAAGCATTATTAAGAACTAGGAAATATAGCACTTGTATATGTTTCTCATGTATTAAGTGCAGCCAAACTCGATTTATTCCTCACATGGTATACAATAACAGAATGCAGCCACAACAATTGAACATCGCATTGCAGAATTGAACCAAGAAGTTAACTAAACATCACAACAAATGAACCAAACGTTAACTGAGCACCACATTGCACAATATAACATACTGCTAGTAGAAGATCAGACAGTTAACCAAACCAAGCATGCTTAACAACTTGGAAATAGAGCAATTTTATTTGTTTCTCATGTATTTAGTACAA
>NC_057796.1:326134377-326150024 GCF_018294505.1 Triticum aestivum | reverse complement strand
CAGAATGCAGCCACAACAATTGAACATCGCATTGCAGAATTAAACCAAGCAGTTAACTAAACACCACAACAAATGAACCAAACGCTAACTGAGCACCACATTGAACAATATAACATACTCCTAATAGAAGATCAGACAGTTAACCAAACCAAACATGCTTAACAACTTGGAAATATAGCAATTGTATTTGTTTCTCATGTATTTAGTACAGCCAAATTCAATTTATTCCTCACATGGTATACAATAACAGAATGCAGCCACAATAATTGAACATCGCATTGCAGAATTGAACCAAGCAGTTAACTAAACACCACAACAAATGAACCAAGCGTTAATTGAGCACCACATTGCACAATATAACATACTCCTAATAGAAGATCAGACAATTAACCAAACCAAGCATGCTTAACAACTTGGAAATATTGCACCCTGAAGAAATGAACATCACATTTGCAGAATTGAACCAAGCATTTAACTGAACACCACATTGCATGACATATAGAACATATACACTATAGCAGAAGATTGGATGGTAAAAGTAGATAGCACAATTCACTAGAATTTGTTAAGGAAAGGCAGTAGCTAGCAAACTGAACATGGGTCCTTATAGTGAGCTAATAAGACAAGCTACTCCTCATTGTCGGAGACATCGATGACGATTGGCTCGTTGGACATGGAAGAGGGCGAGGCCTCCGCATCGTGGGTGCCCTCGTTGTAGTGGTGAGTTGCCTGAGCCGCTCCGGGCACCAACCTGCTGGCTCTCGAGATGAGGTAATCACGTGCACGCTGAGAAAACACCTCGTAGTCTTCGTCGAAGGCACCGACGGTGGCCTTGAGAAAACGCCACAAACTGTCGTTTAAAGCAGCCAACCGCATCGCGGCGTCGGCGCGCGAGGCGTCAAAGGTGGCCTCGATGGCGAGGTGCTCCTCCAAGATCTGGGGGTCGGCACGAATGGCAGCCATCGCGACCTCATCCGCGCGTGTGGCCGCGATTTGCTTCTCTGCTGCCAAATGCTCCTTGAGATCATGGCTATACTGCGTGCACCATGGCTTAGGTCGGCGCTTATTTGGTGGAGGGGTCGGTGACGTGGGTGGAAGGTGTCGCGCTCGCGCCGGCGGTCGGGGCATGTGGGATGTGGAAGGAGGAGGAGGATGGGGGTCGGGTGTGGATTACCTGCCTGGATAGGCGAGGCCGAGCAGCGTGAAGGAGGGTCGCCGACGTGGAGGCGGTGCTGCAAGTAAGGAGTGAAGGTTTTAACTTGGAAAGGAAGGAGGAAAGAGGGGAAATGTGGCTTTTGGTAAGGGGGAGGGGGCGGGGAGGTAGATATGTCCGCGGAAGCCAAAAATTTGGAATCGCTTCAGCGAAAAAACTGGCGCGCAAAGTGTCATCAGACACGGTCCCTTATTCAGAGCGGGCTGTGGACTGTAGCCGTCGCACCTTCTCGCGTAAGCCGTATGCGTACTATACTCCGACGGTGCTCCAAGATATTTTGTGCTGCATCTCACATGGTTGGTTATAATAAACTGTGTGGGATCTACTTGATTTTCCGTCTTGATTTGAATTACATAATGCGGTCACAGCGGCAATGGACGGTGTTTGAATTGCTAGACCTTTTATCTTTAGTGAACATGCAACTATATGTGTGTCATAAAATAATTGGAATTATTCAAGGTTCATTTGGACATTTTTATGCATTAAGTGAGTTTTCAATGCATTTATGTGCACAATTAAATTTGAACTACATGCAGATGCTCCAGTGCATATAAATTGGTTGAAAAATCAAATATGTGTCCCTGGGTGCATGCTTAGGTCCCATGCAAGAAATGGGAATGAATTTCAAACACCAGGGCACCGTTGATTGCCGGAAAAACCTTGAGATACCTGGTATTTAAATTCTAGTAAATCCAAAACTCGTCTGAAATTCATGAAACTTGGCATGGTATCATGGAGCGGCATCAACATGCCGTGGTAATTTTTTTGTTACATTTGGGGCAGGTTTGGGTATAAGCTTCTCACAAACCAGAGCTTCTCACAACAAGCATGATGGTTTCGATAGGGAATGTCCCACCTTTGGGGACGAAACGATATCCATTGCCTCTTATTGCTTTCAAATTTTTTCTCGTGTCAACATAGAACAACAGGAGTGTTGTGTCAATTTTTGTGATTTTCTGGGGTTCGTTCGGACATTTTTATGCATTAACTGAGTTTTCAATGCATTTATGTGCATAATTCAAATTTGAACTACATGCACATGCTCCAGTGCATATAAATTGGTTGAAAAATAAAATCTGTGCCCTTGGGTGCATGCTTAGGTCACATGCAAGAAATGGGAATGAATTTCAAACACCAGGGCACCGTTGATTGCCGGCAAAACGTTGAGATACCTAGTATTTAAATTCTAGTAAATCCAAAACTCGTCTGAAATTCATGAAACTTGGCATGGTATCATGGAATTAATGGCACCCGACATGCCGTGGTAAATTGTTTGTCCCATTTGGGGCAGGTTTGGGTATAAGCTTCTCACAAACCAGAGATTCTCACAACAAGCATGATGGTTTCGATAGGGAACGTCCGACCTTTGGGGACGAAACGATATCCATTGCCTCTTATTGCTTTCAAGTTTTTCTCGTGTCAACATAGAACAACAGGAGTGTTGTGTCAATTTTTGTGATTTTCTGGGGTTCGTTTGGACATTTTTATGCATTAACTGAGTTTTCAATGCATTTATGTGCATAATTCAAATTTGAACTACATGCACATCCTCCAATGCATATAAATTGGTTAAAAAAGCAAATCTGTGTCCTTGGGTGCATGCTTAGGTCCCATGCAAGAAATGGGAATGAATTTCAAACACCAGGGCACCGTTGATTGCCAGCAAAACATTGAGATACCTGGTATTTAAATTCTAGTAAATCCAAAACTCGTCTGAAATTCATGAAACTTGGCATGGTATCGTGGAGCGGCATCAACATGCCGTGGTAAATTGTTTGTCCCATTTGGGGCAGGTTTGGGTATAAGCTTCTCCCAGACCAGAGCTTCTCACAACAAACATGATGGTTTCGATAGGGAACGTCCCACCTTTGGGGACGAAACGATATCCATTGCCTCTTATTGCTTTCAATTTTTTTCTCGTGTCAACATAGAACAACAGGAGTGTTGTGTCAATTTTTGTGATTTTTCGGGGTTCTTTTGGACATTTTCTGCATTAACTGAGTTTTCAATGCATTTATGTGCATAATTCAAATTTGAACTACATGCACATGCTCCAGTGCATATAATTGATTGAAAAATCAAATCTGTGTCCTTGGGTGCATGCTTAGGTCCCATGCAAGAAATGGGAATGAATTTCAAACACCAGGGCACCGTTGATTGCCGGCAAAACGTTGAGATACCTGGTATTTAAATTGTAGTAAATCCAAAACTCGTCTGAAATTCATGAAACTTGGCATGCTATCATGGAATGGCACCCGACATGCTGTGGTAGTTTTCGTGTCAATTTTGAGAGAAGGCGCACTCGAATAATGACAGCCAACAAAGGCATTTTGAAAAAATAGCTGCCACTTTAATATCTCAATCGTTTTCATAATTCAAACCGTGTGCGTTCTGTTAACCATTCACGTGACGCCACATGTCTTGGTTTTAATGGCTATAGGAGGTGCTGTGTGGACAGCTGCTTGTCTGAACGGGAGGCGTGCGAGCGCAGTCCGGTGCGCAGGCTCACCGGGAAGCGTACATGTTGTTCAACGCAGGATCTGTGCATCTCTTCAACGCAAATAGTTTAGATTACGGTATGCAAATTAAAGCCAGACTTCGGTGCTAAGCCAAGAGACAGTGCAATTTGTCAAAATATGCAGCTAAAATCAATAGCACTGTCTATTTTTTGCAACTAAAATTCAGTAATTAAGCATAGATTTCATTCATACTAGAGATTAAGTAGTCGTTCTCACCGGGAAGCAAGACAGCCTTGGACCGCCGTCCGCCTCGCTCCCACTGGTCTATATTAATGGCGGCGCCGAGCGGCCGCACCCCCATGCTCGCCACACACACAATTCCTCTCTCTTCGCCCGCATCCTCGACGCCGCTCTGAGTCCTCAAAGACGTCAGTGTACGAGGATGCCGCCGAAGCGCTCCATCGGAGGGAGTGGCGACGCCGGGGCTGCTGAAGCACCGGAGCACGGCGTGAATATGGAGACAGAGGTTTCCGTCGCCGTCGACGAGGTGGAGAACGAGGCTGCCAACAAGCAGAGGCGGGTCGAGAAAGAACCGCAAGCGACTCCAGCAGGCCTAGACTTCATCAACAACCTCCCCGATGATATGTTGATAGTCATCATATCCCTCCTCCCAATCAAATATCGGGCGAGGACAAGCGCCCTTTCCCGACAGTGGCGCCCCCTATGGCTCCTCACCCCTATCGACCTCCTCGACGCCCACAAGCTCTGCCATGGCTATCACCAAAGCTTGGATGCATTCTCCCAGATCCTCGGCAGTCACCATGGCCCAATCAAAGGCCTTATCATGGGCAAGTTCCGTTCCAATGGCAAGGACCGAGCTAAGCTTGACGAGTGGTTCCGATACCCCACCATAGATCAGCTCGAGAAGCTCAGTTTTAGTGATGGGCATATGCGCTTGCTGCCAACATCCGCGCTCTACTTCGCGCCCACACCGCGCCTTGCCAAGTTCATGAACTGCCATCCCCCTAATGACGCGCCCGCTCTTTTTCTACCACGACTGAAGCACCTCGAGCTCGTCGCCGTCCGCATCCCAAAGGATGACATGGAGCACCTGCTCCGCGGCTGTACTACACTCAAGTTTCTTCGTCTTCAGGTGATGAATTGGTCGAGTACCTTGCACATCACCTCTAGGACTCTCCAGACTATTTATGTGTGTTGCTTGTGCTGCAACGAGAGATCACAAAAGGTGGACCACAATATGGTCATCCAGGACACACCTTCACTTGAGAGATTACTTGTAGTTGATCAACAAGGTCCAACAAGAATCAATGTCATTTCTGCGCCGAAATTGAAAGTGGTGGGCTACTCGTCTGTCAAATACTACAACTTTTAGGTACAACAGTCGCCTTATACTCCTTCTTGATATCAACGCTATTTCTAGTTTTGAAGATGTATGTTCATCTGTCATCCAGCGAAGCTTCACCCAGACTCTGGGCACAGTGAAGGTGTTGGCACTACAATCTGTCGGCCCCAACCTGGACCAAGTTGTCAGTTGCCTGAGATGCTTTCCGTGCCTGAAGAAGCTGTATATCAAGGTGATGTTCCTTTCCTGTTAAATGTTAACCATAAGGGAGTTCAATTTTTTGCACCCTTTCCCCAGTTTACAATGACAATGTACTACAATTTCTGAAGTAATTTTGGAGGATTTTAGGACATACACCCCACCCCATATTGGTTGCTTCATTCATATGGTTACAATCGTCCATAAGCATTTCTCGTTTGGATTCATCTGTACTAGTTTTCTTAGGGAATTTTTCATCCAATCCAACCTCTTGTGAAGAAGGCTACATGTTTCTAGATTGTAATCAAATGCCCATGTTAATCATGCCAGATCGAAGATGGCACGTTGGTGCATTTTACAAATCCTGCAAACCAAATGGGCGTGTAGCAGTGTTCAAAACTGCATGTAGGCACTAAAACGTTCTCTTCTTTTGCAGATAATAATAGGCCCGGAGGTGGATAGTGTTTATAACGACAATCACATCGAATGCCTGGATCTGCATCTCTCAAATATTACTTTGAACTCCTACCGAGGGACCTTACCAGATATTACACTCGCCAGGTTCTTTCTTGCCAGAGCAAAGGTGCTGAGGGTATTGAGGTTGAACATGCATTTAATCAGGAAAGATGAATGGTATGATTATCAGAGCCGGCAGGTACTGCGGAATGGAAGAGCCTCCAAAAATGCCAAACTTCGTATTGGAAGAGCATATGGCAAAGCAATTGTAAGTCATTGTGTCAAACCCATACATGACTTGTCAGCGGCCGGTCCCTTTTCAGAAATGACGCAGCTTGCAATGTTTGAATTTGGGCGTTGTAATCTTTGAATTTGAACCTTGCAATATTTATGGTATTTGTCATATTGAACCATTTCTGTTATCTTGTCTCAACGTAAACAGTTCATCCGAGTGAAGCACATGTCGTATATCGCACACACCTTGATCTGGATGACCGTTTCTTTTGTGTTGCCTAATCACAAACAGTTCATCCGAGTGAAATGTATGCTGTACATCGCACACACCTTGATCTGGCTGACCATTTCTTTTGTGTTGCCTAATCACAAACAGTTCATCCGAGTGAACCGTATGCTGTACATCGCACACACCTTCATCTGGCTACCCGTTTCTTTTGTTCCTCCTCATTGAAAATGGTTAATTGAACTGAACCGTATGCCCTGAATCGCACACGCAACTAAAATCTAAACCGTGTTTGATGCATCCGTCATCGCAAAAGTTTTGCACCTTTTTTGATGTTTTTTACACCACCGTTTGCGATTATTGCATTGCACACAGTTTCGTCGAAGGGTCTCTGATCATAGTGTCGCGTTAGCAGCATCCTGCAGTAGTGATAGATCTGAGCATATAATCTTCCACCAAATAAACCATATAGTAATCAACTACAAGATGTAATCAACACTACTAGTCACCCACATGTACCAATTTGAGGTTCCGGTACAAAGAATGAACACAAGAGATGAACTAGGGTTTGAGAGGAGACAGTGATGTTGAAGATGTTGATGGAGATTGCCCTCCCAAAGATAAGAGGGTTGTTGGTGATGACGATGGCTTCGATTTCCCCCTCCGGGAGGGAAGTTCTCCCGGCGGAATCGCTTCGCCGGAGGGCAAAAGTGCTCCTACCCAAGTTCCACCTCGAGACGGCAGCGCTCCGTCCCGAAAGTCCTCTCCTTATTTTTTCTAGGTCAAAATGACCTATATATCAGAATATAGGCACCAGAGGTGGGCTGGGCTGAGCACAACCCACCAGGGCACGCCCGGGGGGGGGGGGGTGCCGCACCCTGGTGTCTTGTGCTTACCAGGTGGCCCCCTCCGGTAGTTATTTACTCCAGTATTTTTATGTATTCCAAAACAATTCTCCATAAATTTTCATCTCATTTGGAGATGTGCAGAATAGCTAACTCTCACATAGCTTTTTCAGGTCCAGAATTCCAGCTGCCGACATTCTCCCTCTTTGTGTAAACCTTGCATATTATGAGAGAAAAGGCATTAGAATTACTCCATAAAGCATTATTATGCATAAAAACATTATAAATAACAGCAGGAAATCATGATGCAAAATGGACGTATCAACTCCCCCAAGCTTAGACCTCGCTTGTCCTCAAGCGAAAACCGAAATCAAAAAACATGTCCACATGCTTAGAGAGAGAGAGGTGTTGATAAAAAAATACGGGCATAGAAGCATCATGCTTAGTATTATAACAGAAAAAGAACTTTAACATAAAACTTTATCACATAGCTTTATCATATAACTTCTCATGAACAAGTAACAATGCATCACAACATCGAAGTAAAAGCATAAACTCTATTGAAAACCAAAATGGACGTATCAACTCCCCCAAGCTTAGACCTCGCTTGTTCTCGGTCAACTTTGCAATTACAATTCATCATATTTTTAGGAAGGGTCTCGTATCGGAGCCTTTTGGCAAGTCCACATACTCAACCATCATTTAATCTTCTATGATTGCTAACACTCACCGCATACACATGAGCAAAAAGATTCAGCCGGACACATAGAAAGATAGGGGCTTAAAGTTTTGCCTCCCAACGTATTCACCTCAAGGGTGATGTCGACAATAATAACTCATGCTCACCCATATTCAATTGGATATATGTGCCTAGATCTTTCCTCACCACATGATGCTTGCAAAAAGAGAAAATAAAAAGGAATAAGGAAGAATACTTTGGCTCTTGCATAAAATTAAATACATAAAAGTAAAAGATAGGCCCTTCACAGAGGGAAGAAGAGTTTGTCATGCTCTTTTAGGTTGTATGCCAAATCCCTTAATGCAAAAATATGTCACATTATATTTCCCCTTATGATAGCAACCTTTATTATGCAGTCCATCGCTTTTATTACTTTGCCATCACAAGTTCGTACAACGCTCAATTTTCTCTTACACTAAATGATCAAACACATTTAGAAGCAATTTTTATTGCCTTATTGCACCGATGAAAACTTACTTGAAGGATCTTACTCGATCCATAGGTAGGTATGATGGACTCTCAAAATAAGATTTTGGATTTAAGGGTTTTTGGATGCACAAGTAGTATCTCTACTTAGTGCGGAATTTTCGGCTAGCAAAGATATTGAGCAAGCACCACATGTTGAAGGATCTATGACAATATAACTTCTATGTGAATATGAACAAACATAAATCATTACGTTGTCTTCCTTGTCCAACGTCAACAATTTTGGCATACAATATTTTGATGGGGGCTCACAATCATAAAAGATGTCCAAGATAGTGTATTTGCATGTGAATCTTCTCTTCCCTTATTAATTCTTTCATGAATTGCATCATTGACCAATGCTATGTTTGTCAACTTTCAACAAATTTTACCACTTGTACTTTTCCTTATGTGATGTCATTACTTACCATAAGATTAGCATATGATCTTTTTCATTATTTCCTTTTTCTTTTTATTGAAACAAAAAGGTAAAGAAACCAAACTTAAACTACTATTTATTATATATCTCGCACACGATTACATGGATAGATAGATCGCTAAGCAAACACTCAAAATAGATTGAACTAAACTTTTATTCAACTTATTCTTAGGATAACTAAAAATCGAACTAAGATAGATAAAGGCAAGGAAAGTGGTGGTGATACAGTACCGGGGCACCTCCCCCAAGCTTGGCACAAGCCAAGGGGAGTGCCCATAACCATTACTCAAGTCTCCTTTGGTGGGGGAGATGATGATGGTGGTGGTGATGAGGTAGCAGCGAGCTTATCCTCCAGCTTCCATGGCAGTGGTTCACCATCATAAGAGGAAGCGCGAGTCTCGCGAGTCCTGCAACTGGCAGCTAAACTCATACCTTTAAATCTTGCCTCATATTCAAAGACTTGATTTTGGAGATCATAGATTTGGCTTTGCAGAAAGTTGATTTGCTCGTTGAGGGTGAAGACGATGTCCTTCATGGACCGACCATCCACCTTGTGATCACTTTGAAATCCGTAATCATGAGGTGATTGGCACTGAGTCCGCGCTCCACCATCCCCTTGCACTTGAAGACCTCCTGATCCATGGCTTCGAGCCTCGCCTCCACGGTTCCTTCCCCTTGGGCCCTTGAACATCCCGGATGTGGAGCACCCCCTCATGCATCTCGATGGTTTGAGGGCGCTTCATCACCTCCGACAAGTATGGGTTGATTACCCACTCGAAGAACTTGTCCTTGGAGGAGCTCGGTGTAGCCATGACGATCTAGATCTGTCAGAAAACAGCAAGAAAGAAGAACAAAGGATTTCTTTGCGATACGGTGGTCAATACGTTTGTGGGGTATATACAGAAATTTTATCTTGGGAAACAAGCAAACGAGAGGAAAATGGAGTCGGGAAGGTTCTCGAGGTGGGCACAACCCACCTGGGCGCGCCAGGCAAGGCAGGCGCGCCCTGGTGTCTTGTGCCCTCCTCAGTTGCCTTCCTGGTCATTTCTTATTTTCCTAATTTTTGTAATATTCCAAAACTGACATAAAATATTTTTGCGGATTTTTCGGAGTCCGTTTACTTATCGTATCACGTACCTCCTCTTTTTTAGTATTCTAGAGTGTTCTAGAAGGTTTCTTTTATGTGTTCCTCTAGTGTCATGGTTTGAATAATATTGCTTTCAACATTAATAGGCGTACCTGAGATATAGTGTTTAATTCTTTGCCCATTGACCACCTTCATATTAGTACCTTCGGCATTATTAATTTTGATAGCCCCAGAGCGATAAACCTCTTCGATAATATATGGTCATTCCCATTTGGAGAGTAGTTTCCTGCAAAGAATCTAAAACAAGAGTTGTACAAAAGAACATATTCCCCAACTTTGAATTCCCGCTTTTGGATTCTTTTGTCATGCCATATTTTAACTTTTTCTTCAAATAATTTGGCATTTTCATAAGCTTGGGTTCTCCACTCATCTAGTGAGCCAATATCAAATAACCTCTTTTCACCGGCAAGTTTGAAATCATAGTTGAGTTCTTTAATTTCCCAATATGCTTTATGTTCTAACTCAAGAGGCAAATGACAAGCTTTTCGATAAACCATTTTATAAGGAGACATACCCATAGGATTTTTACAAGCTGTTCTGTAAGCCCAAAGTGCATCATCTAATTTCTTAGACCAATTCTTTCGGGACCTATTGATAGTCTTTTGTAATATTAGTTTTATTTCTCTATTGCTAAGTTCAGTTTGACCACTAGATTGAGGAAGATAGGGTGAAGCAATTCTATGGTTAACATCATATTTAGCAAGCATTTTACGGAAAGCACCGTGAATAAAGTGTGAACCATCATGAGTCATTAAATATCTAGGGCTCCAAACCTTGGGAAAATAACTTCTTCAAGCATTTTAATGGAAGTGTTATGATCAGCACTACTAGTTGGAATAGCTTCTACCCACTTAGTAACATAATCAACAACAACCAAAATATGTTTATACCCATTAGAGGAGGGGAATGATCCCATATAATCAAAACCCCAAATATCAAATGGTTCAACAGTAAGTGAATAAGTCATAGGCATTTCCCGATGCTTACTGATATTACCTATCCTTTGGCATTCATCACAAGATAAAACAAACTTACGGGCATCCTTGAAGAGAGTAGGCCAATAAAAACCAGATAGCAATACCTTGTGAGCATTTCTATCTCCCACATGATGCCCTCCATAAGCTTCGGAGTGGCATTTCCGTAGGATTTGTTCCTGTTCATGCTCAGGTACACAACGTCTAATAATACCATCTATTCCTTCTTTATAAAGATGTGGGTCATCCCAAAAGTAATGTCTTAAATCATAGAAGAATTTTTCTTTTGTTGGTATGTGAAACTATGTGGTATGTATTTAGCAACAATGTAATTAGCATAGTCAGCATACCAAGGTGTATTATGAGAAACATTTATTGCAGCTAGTTGTTCATCAGGAAAACTATCATCAATATGTAGTGGGTCATCAAAATATTTTCTAACCTAGACAAGTTATCAGCTACGGGGTTCTCAGCTCCTTTCCTATTAGTGATATGTAAATCAAATTCTTGTAGCAAGAGAACCCACCTAATGAATCTAGGTTTAGCATCTTTCTTTTCCATAAGATATTTTATAGCAGCATGATCAATGTGAACAATTACTTTGGAATCAATGATGTAAGATCTGAATTTGTCACAAGCAAACACGATTGCTAAAAATTCTTTTTCAATAGCAGCATAATTTTTTTGGGCACTGTCTAGAGTTTTGCTAGCATAATGGATAACATCTAATTTCTTATCAACTCTTTGTCCTAGAACAGCACCAACAGCATAATCACTAGCATCACACATAATCTCGAAAGGCCAGTTCCAATCAGGTGGTTGAACAATAGGTGCAGAAGTTAAGGCTTTCTTAAGTGTTTCAAAGGCTTCTACACAATCATCATAAAAAACAAATGGAATATCCTTTTGTAAAAGATTTGTAAGAGGCCTGGAAATTTTAGAGAAGTCTTTAATAAACCTCCTATAGAAACCAGCATGACCAAGGAAGCTACGAATACCTTTAATATCTGTAGGGCATGGAATTTTCTCAATTGCATCAACTTTAGCTATATCCACCTCAATACCTCGTTCAGAAATTTTATGTCCCAACACTAGTACGCGTCGATGCTATACAAACGGTTTTTAACCCCTTTCCGCGACAACATTTGGAACCGTCGCCTAGTGAGTGACGATGATAGGGGGTCCTTCCCACACGACCCAGAAACCGTCGGGGATAGGGACCCTACAGTACTCCTACTTGTTTCTGCTCGCATTGCCATCGCAGTCGGTATTCTGTGGTGCTACGTTTACGATGCGTGGCCCATCGCAAAAGGTTAACTATTATAGAATGTGTATGATGCGCGGCCCATCACAAACGGTTCACTATTAAGAAGATTAGCTAATCGTTGTACGAGTGTTGGACAGGATTATGAAACCTCAGACCATCGTAACATCATCGTACACGACAACTATCACACACGCTATTCTGTGGTGCAACGTTTACGATGCATACTTCATCAGAAACAATTCATGGTTGCGAATCGTGTACGATAAGGCAACTAACACAAACGTTTAGTTTGCCCGCACCGTTTGTGATATTGTCTGACATCGCACATGATTTGCAAGTGGCAAATGTGTGCATGCTTGCACACGTTTCCTCTCTATGAACCGTCTCGGATTATGGTGTATATCGCAAACGTTTGTGTTTTACCAACCGCGTGTGTCGTAACAACCTAGAGAGCGTAATTTCACCGTACTTTAATTGCTGCTATTTCAAATTGTACCGGATTTGAATTTGAATATATGCTACAGCTTTATTCATATCCATCAGGTTCAAACAACCAATGCATTATTCGATTCATAGGTACATATGTTCAAGAATTACATAAGAACCAAATAAAGAATGATGAACCATAGTTGTATACTTATACTATTAAAGACGGTAAAGAAAGAGGCGAAATACATTCTGGTTACTGAACAAGGTGAAGCGGAATGCCCATATTGTGCCCTCCTCCATGCAGAAGGCACGCACAACTCTAGTCCAACCCCTTGTGATGGCCGACCGCCCATCCTTCATGGTCTTCATGAAAACATCTACATAATCATCGTGTTCTGGTAGAAATACTTTAACCTTTGCATGCCCACCAATCATGTAGTTTGAGAGGTAATCTTGAGTAAACTGCTTTGGCAACCACTGCAAAGGAAAAAGATTCAGACATTGTCATCTAACACAACTCATTATGGGAAGTAAAAAGAAGGCTGCAGAGTTCTTACTTACCATCCTGTAGTTCACTATTGTCTTGGATAAAGTGTAAACAAATAATTTAATTTCCATCTTTGGGCCCATTTTACTAACAATCTTTATCAGCTTCCTCACTTGATGTTGGTTCATCGATATCTCATTACCCCATACGCAGTAAGGGTCGAAGCGCGGATCTTTACCAATGACATATGTACCTAAAAGCACCAAGTTAATATTAGAAGCTAAACAACAATTGCACAATGATGTAGTACAACACTCTTTTATAATACTCCCTCCGTTCCTAAATATTTGTCTTTCTAGCGATTTCAACAAGTGACTACATACGGAGCAAAATGAGTGAATCTACACTCTAAAATATGTCTATATACATCCGTATGTGGTAGTTCATTTGAAATCTCTAAAAAGACAAATATTTAGGAACGGAGGGAGTATCTTATAACATCCAATATACTCACATATTAGATGAATTAACATCTTATATTATGGGCCGGAAGGAGTTTAGTGCATTCTTACAAATTATCGGCTGATTAACTGCTGTTGTATCCATGGGTTACAGTTAGTTTGAGCTAGTTCGGGCTCAAATAGCCCTAAAGTATATCCAAACATGAGGGCTAGTTTGAGCTAGTTGCATCCATAACCCACCCAAAAAAACTATCCAACCCAAGAGGTGCTAATTGGAGCCAGTTCTCCTAGTGCATTTATTGTCAATCTAACCCTGCCATCCAAACAACTCTTTGGATGGAGTTAAGTTCAGGGTTAGTCATGAGCTAGAAACTAACTCTAACCTCTAGCTAAGGTGAGTATCCAAACAGGGCTGTGTTGTTGTTGTTGATGCTGCTCTTCTACGTATATCTAGACATCATTAGAGCATTAATGTAACACTGTTCCTTGTTGCTATGTAGCCTAGGATTGCATATTTAGACATTAAGTACAATGCATGTTGCTATGTAGCCACAGATATATTACATATGGCCCTAGTTAACCTAACGATAAATGGGTTGCAGATATATTCAATTAAAAGTCCGATTCACCGATTAGTCCCTTATCAACCCCCGCCCTATATGGTACCAGCTACCGATATCCTGAACAGTAAGCAGATATAAGCCATGGGATGAAACTAACCTCGATGGAAAATAGCAGTCGTTCCCAAAATTTTCCTGTGTACGTACATCGAGAAGCATGTTAAGCACAATAGGCTAAACATCAACCAAAATTATCCATGGCAGACAAAATAATCTCCAAAAGATAGCTTCAGTGTGTAGGTTCAAGCACGCTAGTAAAGCAAAACAAGTGGAAAGGTGTGTTAACTGCAACAGGCCTAACATTTAACAACAAGCAAACATAGTCATTCAAACTGGTATTTTGCCGGTCTAAGTACACTGGTTATTGTTAAAAAAATGGAAAGGCGTGTTAACTACAAGATGCAGCAACCAAATGTAGTCATTCATAGTGGTATTGTTGAAACTGGTACTGATGAAATTGAACTGCACAGTTCATACTTGCACATAAGAACATCACGTTGTGAATAACTGGAATAAACAAGGCATACTACAAACAACCAAAGATAGCATTTGAAACTGGACATATGCTAACTACAAACAACCGAACAATCAAAAAACTTTAAAAAAGGCATATGCTAGCTATAACAGGCTTAACAACAAGCAAATATATGCATTCCTATCGGTATGTTTAAAACTGGATTGATGAAATGTACTGCACAGTAAATAATTGCACATATAGAGCATCACATTGTGAACAACTGAAATAAACAAGGCATACTGCAAACAACCAGATATAGCAATTAAAACTGGACATATTCTCACTACACTACAGAAGGGACTCGACAAAACAAATCATGAGTTTCCCCCTACGAAGAGGCACGGCAAAACAAATCATGGGTTTCCTCACTTGTCACAGATGGGCTCGTTCCCATGGGAAGAGCATGGACCCTGGATGCGCTCCATGTTGTTGCAGATGGGCTCCTTCCCCTTGGAAGAGCACAGCTATAGGGTGCCCTCCCTGATGTTGCAGACGGGCGCTTTCCCCTTGGAAGAGCAGATGGGCTCTTTCCCCTTGGAAGAGCCAGAGAGGGTGCCCTCCTCGTGGTCGCCGTCGATGAGGTCTGACTTGGAAGCTGTGGATCCCAAGCCAGCATCGCAGAACGTGTCCTTTGGAAATGAAAAAAGGGGCTCGATGGCGATGTAGAATGGCAAATTGTTGACAGCGACCCAGAGGAGATCAGCGGCGGGGCCATGGATGAGATTGACGGCGGTTGAACCTGAGGGGTTGGGGGTGGGCCACTTAACCTATGACATAGCCCACCTCAGGCCGCTGGTGTCGATGACCTCGATGTCGTAGCCGGCGGCCGAGACATGCCCGCATACTCTAGCCCACTGCTTGAGTGCCTGCCGCCAGTAATGGTCGTCAGCTTCCTCGGCGACGTCAGGCGAAGAGACCGCGATACACCTCTTTTGGGCCAGTCGCTCCTCGAGCTCCACGGGAAGTGTAGCCGGGCTTAGGCTGCGACGCTCTGGAGTGGGGGATGGGGATGGAGATCTATGGGAAAGGGGGCGTTTGGCAGGCGTCATCTAAGAAACTCAGGGCAGCCTGGGTATGGAGATCGGTGGGTAAGCTGCACAGGCAAACC